>NW_009925881.1:0-57417 GCF_000696875.1 Nestor notabilis | reverse complement strand
TCCCTACACTACATGCTAACATTCATAGATTCTCACATGCTTGAATAGGAGCCTCTCATGTGTAAAATCAAAACTGAGAGATGCAGCTTCTTTGCAGAGCTGATCTTTCCTTCTCCTCTTGCCAGACATATGCAAACACATGAGGCTATCCAAACACTGGATCATCAGCTACTTTGTTCAGCCTCAAAATGGATCATAATAGCTTCATCTTCTGACAAGGCAGCCATCACACCTTTCCACCTATGGAGGAGGTGTTTAATCATCAAATGTTTAATCACTAATGTGGAGGATTGCCACAATTCTGCATTGCTGATAATCTATATTTCCCTACGTTTTAAACCTTGCCACCACTCCTGGCGCCAAGGAAGGCCACCTCTACCAACATGCTCTAAGGATGATGAAACAGTGGGCAAAAAAAGATAAAATAAAGCCCAGATCCTACAAGCCCCAGTGCCACCAGCTTCCTGACAAGCGCAGGCAGGGAGCAGGCTCAAGCATCATCCCCTCCATCTCACCAGCCAGGCATGCACAGATGAGAGGTGCATGCTCCCCACAGGGACAACCGAGTGACAGCCGTGAAATACGCTATTACACAATATCAGTGTCCAGCATCTGTCGCCTTCACATTATTTCCCCCCTCACATCCCCCCTGCCATGGGCAAAGAAAGAGCAAAACCTTCCCAAGAGGCTCCAGATACAAAAATACTGCTTTAACAAATGTGCTGCATTTTTAGCTGGCTTGTCTCCTCTTCATATATGTGGCACAGATTCCCGAGGTGTAAAGACCTACAACACGGGGTGAGGTGAAGGAAAAACAGTATTTTAGGTCAGCTTTGAAGCAGGCTATAAATTTATGGATAACAAGGTAACCTCTTCCGACCTTGGGTCCTAAGAAGAACTCAGAAAGTTGAGTTTCTCTCATGCTGGTTATTGATTAATTATTACCTTCGCACGGAGGGAAGAAATGCCAAAGCACTGCCCAAAAACTTCTGTGCCTACACATCAGGCTCATGGGGCAACTCAGGCATAGTCTGTTAGTCACAGCTTAACACTGGCTGTACTATCTGCTCACATGGATGTTTGCATTGAAAATTGTCGTAGAACCAGAGCAAGAAGACATCTCAGTCTTCAAAACAATTTTTCACACCCTTCTTTGGATAGGTCTATATCCGCTTAACGGAGGAGAGAAACAGAAGGTTTTCCTGTAACATTGTAAGAAAACCACTTAATATTACCTACAGAAATGGTTAAATCATGCTATTGGATTAATAGGGTAGAAAAGAAAATAAACTTACAGAAATAAATGCTGGCATGTCTACCAAAATCATATTGCTGTAAGGACAAAGAGCATTCAGAAGAAGAAATGCCATCATGTAGACCTTGTAATGTTTTGGGTTTTTTAAAAAGAAACAATACAATGAAGATCATATATCATCCTTAGCATATTCCATGGTTCAAGAGAAACCAGAGATATTCTATTTTAGCATATATGTCCTATTGTAACTGGTCACAGATGTTAGTTTGTGTGACTTTAAAAAGTCATTTGCCTAAAGACTGTTATTCAATGGCCTAGGATTAGAAGGATACAATGAAAAACGGTGGATTGTTTGTCTCATTAACCTCGTTTTACAAAAACTTGTCAGCCCAAAATGTGCTATTTTTCATAAAAAGAAACAGAAATACCTGACTATTTATCTAAGTCCTCCCCAGCAGGAGTCACTTAAATTAGTAGCAAATACAAAATAACACTAAAACATAGATATTTATTCTTCAAAAAACTTCTCACTGCCTTTTAATCTTATATTTACATAGATGCCCTTTAAAGCCACAATTTTTTTTGTGCGAAAGTTGTTAAGAAAATTCTAAGTCAAACCTGAGTGATTCAGCTTAATGAGCAAAGTAATAAACACATCATTAACACAGAACAACTACAAATTCCAAATCAGCAGGTGCCCATCAGATACAGAGCATGAAATTCAATTTAACCTTGCCTCTTCTTGTCCCTTTTTCTTTTTATCTAGTTTTTTGATTGGTGTTTTCTTGTTTTTTTCAGGATCACAAAAAACGGAAGAGTCTCAGCTGGTGTAAATTAGTCTTATACCTAAGACTTCAGAATTATGCAAATATTTACCATCTGTAGATCTGGACCTAATCTGCCAGAAAAAAATAAAGGCAAAACTGTCTCATTTTGTCTGCCGTCTAAATATAAAGCTTAATGTTTACAAAGATCAGAAAGAATTTACAGGGAATTAGTGTATTTTTAACAGACTCTTTAACTTCTAATATAATATCTTAAACTGGTATTCTCATCTGTGCCTTTTTTTCCATCCACACAGCATGCCCTCCTTCCATAAACCTCACTTTGTCAGACAGAATTTGAATAATTTATTTGCTGATCTTTCCAAAACAAGACACACACACACATACGCACACAGAAAAAAAAAAGTAGGAAAGTTTCTGCTCGGTAAATTTTATTTGAGCTTTAAATTAAAGAGAGAAATAAGGTGTTTTTCTGTGTAAGTGCTCGAGAGCCAATGTTTCTAGTCCCTTTTCTAATGAAAAAGGCATGTTTCTCTAAGTTGCATTGTTGGACCTGAAGTAGTTCCCATTGTTCCCTCCCTAGCTCTATGGACGGCTCCTGACAGATGACCCTTGTGGGGCTCCCTTCTTTGTCTTCCAACCTCCTTATCATCCTTAATTTCTACTGAAAAGGGGCAATCTGCTTGGCCTCCAGCCTCTTCCAGGCAGTAGCAGTTGGTGAGCCGGAGGTCTCCTCATACCCCTTGGCTTTTATGCAGAGCATGTCCGCACCCCAATTATCCCAGGAGAAGTTCTGCATAAATTAGTTGATATTGTTACTAAAGCTGTCAGGAATAAATTGTTCTTATTTGCCACAACTGTCAAATGGAGGGAGGGGGCTCTGAGATGAGCTTTGACACGCCAGCACTGCTCAAAGCAGAGATGCAAATGCTACCTCCTGCCAGGGTGTTGTCCTGATGACTCCTAGCAATGCTTGGTAGATAATGATAACACACACACGCATACAGCTGCCTTACAGACTGCAGATATATAGCAGAATCACCCCCTGCAATAGAAATTTAAGAATTATAATAAAGAAACCTGGCATCAGGAGAGAGCTGTAACTAAGCATTTCCATCCTCCATACTTGCACATACATCTGTGAGGAGATTCAAACCATATGCTCATGGCTTTCACACAGGTTTTGCATTTTTCATGGGTGGGTGTAAGGTTCAGACTTGATGCTAGTTTTAAAAAGTAGAGACTTTAAAATAGAAACCAACCCCAGCTGACTAATTAACACATTTACTTAAAGATGTTGTACTTAATTTGCTAAGACGTTACATTTGATTAACAAACCCTAGCAAAAATAGGTGTAAAGTAGATGTAAAATGGTAGCCAAAATACATCATTCAGGTTTGTGGGAGGCATTTTGCAGGGAAATGGGAAAGAATTCAGAGGATCACTTCTGACACTCATAGCTCAGAGTGTAAACTGGAATAATATTCTGTTTAACCAAAAGTATTAGATATAAGAATGGAAGGGGGGGGGGCAATCATTTGCTTTATGCTATAATCTAAAGAAAGATTTCAAAACATAAAAATATTGCACTTCTGGTTAGTTGAACACTGTCATTTCCAATTGACACTCGTAAACATAAAGAAAGTTTGACTCAAGAGCATTGCATCTCACTATCACTTAAAAGCTACTTAACCTGGATGAAAATAGAGATACTAGAGGAGGAAACTACTAGTAATCCACAGCCACAGAGTTTAACATGCAGAAAGAACAGAAATAAAAACATTAAAGATAGAAAAGCAATTTGGTTCTCCCAAGAAATCTGTAGCCAAAGCAGAATTTGGTGTATTTGGTGTCCTTGAAACACTTTTCTGATTTAGAAATAAAAGTCTTGCTTATTTGCCAAAAGTAAATCTTGCCTTCTCGCCCCCACGTTTCTCTTTCCTTTCCTACTAGAAGAGACACAGTTTCAGAAGATAGATCAAGAAGTCCTACCCAAGTGAAATTACAGACTACTCACAAAAATGTGAATTAAACATGATTAGAATAATATCCTGAGGTTACTTTTCAACTTCTAACTCAATTGTACAGCTCATGGAAGGGACCTTAAAGCTCACCCAGCTCCAACCCCTTGCAATGGGCAGGGACATCTTCTACCAGAGTAGGTTGCTCCAAGCCCCTGTGTCCAACCTGGCCTTGAACACTGCCAGGGATGGGGCAGCCACAGCTTCTCTGGGCACCCTGTGCCAGAGCCTCAGCACCCTCACAGGGAAGATCTCATCTCAATCTACTTTCTCTTCTCAACGATCCAGCCCCAACAGCCCAGCTTCCTCCCTCCAACCAGCACCATGGCTGCCTACTGAAGCCTCACCATGTTTGGTCTCCAGCCAGACTCCCATTTAGGGGACACTGTCGCCATCTCCTACCACCTCTGAAACACTCAGTTCCACTGTTTCTTCAGGCACAGCCCTTGTTTGGATCTGTCCTTTAATCAGATATTGATCTTCATTAATTCTGTAGGATCTTAATATTTCATAAACGCCTGCTCCTCTGTCAAGTTTGGCTGAATCGAAGAACGTATTGAAAATTAATTGGCACAGAGAAGGGCATACAGGTAGGCAAAAGAGTGAAATTAGGAAGAGGCAAAAATAGTAAAAGTTAAGGCAAAGCAATTTTTATATAAGATATTTAGTTTATTTTAAAATACCAGCCAAATGTTTTTAGTATTTCTGTCTGTGGGAATTTTGGTATGTTAGCTTGTCAATATTTTAAAATTCACCCAGATTTTGAAATCATGTACTTCATGAAAACAACCTGCTGCACACATTTGTCCAGCAGCCTGGCCGCATTTCCACCACATTAATAGGAACATGGCTCCTTATCCCAAGGAGCCTACACCAAGTTCTCTCTTTTACTAACAGAAATATAAAAAAATAAAAAAATATTCCCTCCCAAAAAAACCAAACAACCAAACTAACAGTATCACAAGTTAGCCTAAATCTGCCCTCGCTGAGATAAAGAGTCAAATTCATTCATTTCAGTGCAGTAAGTGCTTGAAATGCTTCTGCAAAATCCATAAATTGATTTGAAAGTAGTATCTTCCAACACATTTTGAAGGGAAAGAAGAAGGCTGAAGTTGGACTTCTTACCTATAGAGTTAATGTGATCTGTTCCTGCACAGGCAGGAAAAGCAAACTCTAGACTCCTTTTCTTGCACTAATGTGTTCAGAATTTTTTTACAGTTTTTGTGGTAGGTTTCCCACACCAAACTACTTACTAATTTTACACTATTTTCTGTGAACAGAATGAATGATTCTGAACTGGAAGATTTGAGCCCAATGCATCTACTTATGGACATAAGAGAATAATGTCACTAGACATCTATTTTCTTTATGGTCACAATGTAGATCAAAAAAATACATTGCCCAAGTGATAATACATTGTTGACTTCTTAATTATTTAACATTGCTATAAGGCTTGCAAATCTAAATGTTATCGGGACATTTGACACTAAAATTCATGAGGAAATTAATTTGTCTTGTTAAATGGAAGATTAGCTTTGATCTCAATGAAATCATTCAAGATGTGTGATGGAGCCTCTGCTACCCTCTCCTTCTTAGACTTTGTGAGAACATTAATTATGACTCACATTTGCTGTGTATCTCAGACAAAAAATATATCAATTAACTACTTGAACCCACCTCCACCAAAGGATATATTACAAAGATGTAAGGTTTTTATTTTTAACTAATTCCATAGTATTTCCACTAATTGTTGTTTATTACAAGTTTTCTTGTCATTAATGCATGTCATAGAATCCCAGACTGGTTTGGGTTGGAAGGAACCTTAAAGCTCATCCAGTTCTAACCCTTGCCACAGGCAGGGGCACCTTCCTCTATAGCAGGTTGCTCCAAGTCCCTGTGTCCAACCTGGCCTTGAACACTGCCAGGGATGGGGCAGCCACAGCTTCTCTGGGCACCCTGTGCCAGCACCTCAGCACCCTCCCAGGGAGGAGCTTCTGCCCAAGAGCTCATCTCCATCTCCCCTCTGGCAGGTTAAAGCCATTCCTCTTAAATGCCTTTGCACAAAGTCCCACTCCATGTCATATAACCAATACGTTGAGTTTTCCAGAATGGCCTAGACAACAACAAGCCTTTATGAGCCTGTCTGCATGAAGAAGTCCCTCACCCACAACAGTTTCATATGTTTCCTTGTCCCATGTGTGTGAAGCTACCATAGCAATGCTTAGTTCACATTTCTCTGTTTGCACACTATTTCTGAAGTAGACCTTTACCCCCATGCGACCTCAAGGAAGATGGATTCTCTTTGCTTAACAGCCACCTCTGAAGCACATGTGCCATGAGGACAGGGCTGCCATTGGCAGCTCAGATGCAGACCTGGCCTTGCCTGCCCTGGCACAGGGACCAGCCAAAGGTCTTCAGAATCAGTGCTCCAATTCAGCTTTCAGGACTGAGAACTGTAATGGTATTTTGCACTCAGAGAAATGCTGCTAAGAAAGGGTGATAAAATGGGAGAGTCCACCCCAAATGAAATCTCGCTCAGGACAGGAAAAGGCTAATGGTAAGCCTGTCTCAAGGACCAAATCTCAGCCTTATGGACCTGCTAGAATTGCTCTACAAGCCACCTTGACTGGAGAGTCTGCTGTCAGCAGGGAATACCAAAATCACCTTCATGCCAAAATCAGACAAGTTATAGATGTAACGGATGTTCTAGCTTCATGCCTCCATATCCACCTTTAAATATGTAACACACTTCCTCAGCTTCATAATCCAAAAGAGCAAAGCAAAAGACTTGAAGATGGCACAGCATCAAAACTGTTTTCCATGGGGATGGTGAATCCCCAGGAAGCCACTGCCCAGAAGCAGTGCAGAAGGGTCCCACCACACCAAGGTCAGGGGCTTTGGGGAAACCAGGTAAGAATGATATCCCCAAGAAACTCCTCAGTGTTCCAAGGGGCAATGTGGAATAATAAGTGCATCAGGCAGGGTTAGGAGCATCCCACTGGAAAGCATTAACCAGAACCTCTTTGGCATTCCAGTGCAAGGGAGGTGGACAAAATAAGAATCCACGCTTTGCAGCGTAAGGCCTGCAGAGCAGGAAAAAAAGGGTTTTAGCAACTATTCTTACACTAAGCAAGGACACAAACCCTTCACAGTTACCTCACCCCAGGGTCAACACTGGATTTATATTATGAGACCAACACTAAGAAGGCTTTTTTCCCCTCTGTTTAAAAGGAAGAACAAATCCATTTTTTTCATGCTCCTCACAGCATCCTAGAGGCTTAGGTTAAAAAAAAGCAGGATGACAGCAAGAGTACATTAAATACTGAAGAGAAGAAGAGAGGGCAATGAATATTGCAGCCAGCCGTGGCTGCTTTCCAGGCAGCTCAGAGTCTTAGAGCGGCGGCTTCTCAGACTGCATGGGGAGAAAAGGTTGTTGGTCTCGGTTGACCCCGTTCTTTTTTCAGGTGAAGAGGTGCAGGACTTAACTGAATTGCATCAACAACTAAGTAACAGGGCTTGAAATACAGCCAAAACTCCCTCCTTCATTACACAACCAGTGCTAAAAAAGGGAGCATTTATCCCTGCACAGAATACAATCTGCGGCTTCTCAGACTGCATGGGGAGAAAAGGTTGTTGGTCTCGGTTGACCCCGTTCTTTTTTCAGGTGAAGAGGTGCAGGACTTAACTGAATTGCATCAACAACTAAGTAACAGGGCTTGAAATACAGCCAAAACTCCCTCCTTCATTACACAACCAGTGCTAAAAAAGGGAGCATTTATCCCTGCACAGAATACAATCTGGAAACATGCATGTTGGAAAATGGGAGTGCTTTCTTCACTCCTCCTTCCCGAATCACCTGCAGTTATCATTACAATGAAATATTTTGCCATTTGGCTTCATTTGACAACCCAAATTCACTGACTACTCGTTCACCTGTGAGGCTGCCAACACAAGAGGGACGTGGAGCTGCTGGAGCGAGGCCAGAGGAGGCCCCGGAGCTGCTGCGAGGGCTGGAGCAGCTCTGCTCTGGAGCCAGGCTGAGAGAGCTGGGCTGGGGCAGCTGGAGAAGAGAAGGCTCCTCAAGGGGACACCTTAGAGCAGCTCCAGGGCCTAAAGGGGCTCCAGGAAACCTGGAGAGGGGCTTTGGACAAGGGATGGAGGGACAGGACAAGGGCAATGGCTTGAACCTGCCGGAGGGGAGATTGAGATGAACTCTTGGGCAGAAGCTCTTCCCTGTGAGGGTGCTGAGGCGCTGGCACAGGGTGCCCAGAGGAGCTGTGGCTGCCCCATCCCTGGCAGTGTTCAAGGGCAGGTTGGACACAGGGGCTTGGAGCAACCTGCTCTAGTGGAAGGGGTCCCTGCCCGTGGCAGGGGTTGGAGCTGGAGGAGCTTTAAGTTCACTTTTAACCAAAACCGTTCTAGGATACCATGATTCTATGAAGTGTAACTCTGGACTACACCAATACCTGGAGGTCTGGAGAGAAGTCAAGAGAAGGGTGATGGTAGTAAAGTAACCAGGTGCCCACTGGCCCAGTCTAAATGCCAGGCTCACTTTAGATTTGCCCATCAGGTTTGTATGAAAGACTCCAAGAGGTCTCTGCTGGAGTCCTCTTGGGAAGGGTTTTGGTGTGATTGCCAAAGTGGACGATGAGGAGATGAACTCCATAGTTGGTGAGTAGTAGTGAACCTACTTGTAGTTCTAACCCCAGCAAATATAAGGTGGAACAATGTGGTGGAGCCTAAAACCTAACAGGCTTTGGACAATGTATATAACCTCGTATTTGCTACAAACTAGGACATAAGCAGGCAGCTTACTCTGTCTGCTGACAGACAGAAACTTCTTATGTTTAGGTATTTGATCAAGTTAGCCAAAGTAGATCAAAACTTAAACTTAAAATATGGAAGGTGTCTGCAAAATGAAAACTACCTTTTCTACAACTCCATAGATCAGGAAATGCAGCAGTAGGTTAATGGTGCAGGAGAATCAGTCATGGTAAGGAACTGACGGCTACTGAATCCAAGCTGCCCATTAAAGAAAGGAGGCCGGGTCATAATATACAACACTTCTGCGATCATACAAAAGCTGGTAAGAGCTTTTTATTAGATAACTACCTCATAAATCAGTCCAATAGAACAAAGGCCTCAAAACTGAAATCTTCCTGACACCTTTTCATTGCTGTTCTTGGTGATATATGACATGGGCCATTAGTTTAAGTGCAGAAAGTGTTCTGCGATGGTGCCGGTGAAGTTGCACTGCATGCATCTTCATCATGCAAATGCGGTTTGAAAAGCCCAACGCATTCAGGATGCGAAGGTGCAGCTATAAATAAAGGAGGAACCAGCCACCGAGCAGCTGCTCTCTCAGCACTGCTTGCTAATTAAAATCCTGACCTGCGGAGGTTGGCAGGTACACAGCAGCCGTGGCTCCGGCTGTGCTGAGTGATGGCATTACCTGGGAGCTCTGCCCAGCCCCAGCAAGCAGAGAGAGCGGAGGAGGCGATGTTCTCGTTTGTGAGTGCTGAGCAGCCTGCCCGGAAAGCCATTAATATCTGTACTGACGTGCATGTTGGCGAGGGAAGAGCATCTGTAGAGGAAGAAGCTGATGAATTGGGATGTTTCTTTGCTGTTCTCTAAGCACGGTTATTTAACAAACACTGCTAAGTATGTATGGTGATACCATTCACCGAGATGGTTTTTGATCTGGGGGGAAAAAAGTAATTTGTTGACATTATAGCAATTATAAAATACTTGCCTCTGAGAACACAAATGTAATGATATTAAGTTTAATTACATATAATTAATTCTACAAAATATTTAAATTGTTGTGCTGAATTGTGCAGCACTGGTTGCTGTACATTTTGTTAATGTGTGGAGCAGATGTGCATGAAAGAGTCTGGAAGTCATCCAGAAGTTGGCAATTATTAACTGGGTAATCTGATATTGATTTATTCTAACACTGGTTAACGTGCCTACATAACATGCATACATATATATGGACAGTGGATATAGACTGTACAGGTAGAGCGGATAGAATTCCATGTAATGATTTTAATTGTTAGATCATAATTAGCATCGGCTTGAGTCCACATTCCCAAGAGCCAACCCCACTTTCCTGTTTGCCAATGCTTGGCATTATTTTTGGATCCCTGTCTAATGAGATGTTTTATATCACAAGCTTAAATGATTATATCTGCAAAATGATACCCAGTGACAAAGAATTAACCCTATTCAAAGGTGCTGAGAATTTATGTGACTTCTGTGTTACTTAATTGGACACTTCTATTGAGTCAGAAGGGGCTGAAACTCATCTCATTCTGTGAACTTAACCAAAGGTCCACATAAATGAAATATGCCATCATCAGAGAATCCCAGACTAGTTTGTGTTGGAAGGCAACTTAAAGCTCATCCAGCTCCAACCCCTGCCCCGGGCAGGGACACCTTCCACTAGAGCAGGTTGCTCCAAGCCCCTGTGTCCAACCTGGCCTTGAACACTGCCAGGGATGGGGCAGCCACAGCTTCTCTGGGCCCCCTGTGCCAGCACCTCAGCACCCTCACAGGGAAGAGCTTCTGCCTCAGAGCTCATCTCAATCTCCCCTCTGGCAGGTTAAAGCCATTGCCCTTGTCCTGTCCCTACAGGTCTTTGTCCAAAGCCGCTCTCCAGGTTTCTTGTAGCCCCTTTAGGCTCTGAGAGCTTCCCTGAGGTCTCCCCTTCAGAAGCCTTTTCTTTTCCAGGCTGAACCAGCCCAGCTTGTTCAGCTTGTCTCACTGCCAAATGAGGCTGAAGATCATGCTCCATTCTTTATAGTAATGATTTCACTGTTACGGCACATCTAGAAAACTGAGTTAATCTAATTTTAGTTAGGGGAAAAAAAGCCAACTTTATAACAAAAAAAAAGTTTATCTGGTTTTGTTTGGTTTTTAAATAAACATGGTATTCCATGCCCCAATACATTCTGCGTTAGTTTGGAAGTGGCCAGAATAGAACTCTGCTGGGTGCTTCTGTGAGCAGCTTGCTAGTTCCACAGCTCTAGCAAATGTTATTATGTTTTTCCATAAGTGACTCCTGCAAAAACAACTCCTTTCTGTAGTCCTCACTTACCATTTTGGGGATTGAATAGTGTTGAATTACCTTAGAAAAGCTGCATCTCAGCATAGGAATGCAATTATCTCACTGAAACAGTTTTAAGCCCAATAAAGTACTCTGATTTCAATGGCGAAGCTGCAGCATTAAATTGAATGTGGGACCTGGTCCATCTACTAAGACACCAAGATGTTTTGCAGTTCATCCAGTATTGCCATGACCTAATACACCTCTCAAAACTCTCAGCTACACAGTGTTTGCATTACTAACTTAACTCCATTACAAAGAGAACCTAAAACCACAGTGGGAGCAAATAAAAGATTGACAGTTTCCTCAATCAAAAAAGTGACCTTCCTTAAATAAGAGTCACAGTTAATCAGTATAACAGATATGTAAGAATATAATCCCAGCTACAGTGATAAGTCAAAGAAAGTGAATAGCTTTATTCAAGGTGTAAGTTTATGATCTGCATCTATTTCACCTTACTTTAAGGTAACCAAACCACCATATTGATTACTAACCCTTCTAAACAAACAGTTTTTAATAGAGCTTCATGCAATATGAAAAAAACCTAAAGAATTCACATCTACAGGCAGGCCTTTAGTCTACATACTACTTCAAATTAAATAGAGCCATACACACTGTTCATGACAGCAGCAGCACCACCAAAACACAAGAGATCTTTCAGAATTCTGACATTGCATGTGACAAATATAATTTGATTATAGTCTCATGCATATATTTCATAAGAACTACTCTTGTGTTTACACCACTTTAAATCAGGCCTTAGTCAGAAAAAGACCTGAATCAGGCCTTTCAATAAATCCCTTCACAAGTTCATTACAGAGAGCATGTGAAAATTAAATTTAAATTTCATGCAAAAACTACATCTAAAAAAATAAAGTCAGAACAAAATGGAGAAGCATAATTCAGACAATGAAGAGTTTAAGAAACTGTAATACAAAATTCTCCACCCCACAATGGAAAGCTTTGAATAACCTTAATTACAGACACTGCACCTACACTAGTAACACATCGGTCCCAGCTGATACAACCAGAATATTTTTCTATAATCAACAGAAAATAGTCTTAGTTAGTAAGAACTGTAACCTTCAAATTCCTGAAATATTTATGAAGCAAGCAACTAAGCAAAAATAATGGCTTAATACTAATACAACGATTTCTCCTGACAAGAGCCTGAGCAAATATATCCTTTCCTGGAAAATCGAACTTAAAGCAAACCTTTCTCCATACAAGTTTCAGAAACTGAAAGAAGAATTAAGGCTATTTAAAGAATCTTGGATAGAACCCTTCCAAAATGGCAAGGGTCACTGAAGAGGAAGCTCTGTTGCCAGGAGACTGTAATGATAAAGAATGTATATAAAAGCTGTTGTTTATTTTCTTTTTAAAAAATTCAGACATGTACAAGGAACGTACTTATCTAAAAAGGACTGAAGTTACTAGCATCATATCAGGTTTAAATTTGTAGCAGAAGTCTGGAGCTGCAATAATAAGAAACTGAATATTCATGCACTAAATGTCTCATCCTACATCCATTCAACAAAATAGATGTAAATTAGAACTGCCAAATGAGGGGTTTAATCTCTGAGCTCAATCAGCTGATGCCCAGTTCTTAAGTCCCCAAGGTCTAAGGTTCAACCAGCAGCAACACTCACGCCAGGAGCTGCTTCCACTCCAGTCTCCTTTTGTAGTAAAACAGCTTTTCAGATTATGGTTCTGCACATTCCTACAATCCCAGACCAGTCTGGGTTGGAAGGGAGCTTAAAGCTCATCCAGCTCCAACCCCCTGCCACGGGCAGGGACACCTTCCACTAGAGCAGGTTGCTCCAAGCCCCTGTGTCCAACCTGGCCTTGAACACTGCCAGGGTTGGGGCAGCCACAGCTTCTCTGGGCACCCTGTGCCAGTGCCTCAGCACCCTCACAGGGAAGAACTTCTGCCCAAGAGCTCATCTCAATCTCCCCTCTTCAAGTCTATTTCTTTTATAACTACATGACACTTCTAGCAGAGACACTTATTCACCACGTACTCTCATATTGTACTCACATAAACTATTTAAATGAGAGAGGGGCTGTAGAGTAGAAGAGAGCTATGATTTTTCAGCTGCACACCTTAACGATTTTGAGTAAGCTATTCCTACATTTTATTAGTAGTAAACGAATGTAAAGCCTTCTGTTTTACAGAAGAAAAATAAGAGGTCTTATTGCTTGATCACCTACAACTCTGCTGAATGAGCCTTAATTTATAGTGCTGAACGCATCAGCCTTAAAAACTCAAGGTAATTGTTTGAAAGGGAAAGGAGGCACATGGGTTAATGGAAAAAGGCCCAGGTTCAACAGCTCAGCATGGTGCATTCACCCTTTATGAGTGCTTCAATTCCACTACACAGCACAGAAAATTTATTCCTGCAGACATGCATGGAGGATTTAAGGCTGACAGATTTGTATTTATGGCATGCTGCAAAACAAACAACATAAGCAGTTTCATTGCACTGGTGGTAAGGGTGCTTTACCTGAGAAAATAGTTCAAGAGAACTGAAATCTCCATCTGATTTCTCTAAATCAGAATGGAAAATAAAAGTTGAAACTTCATATGAAGTGAGACATCTGAAAGTTTTAAATGTGGTCACTAAAGCATTTCAAGTTCAATTTTCTGTAAATAATAATTTCAGATTCCTGTTTACAATTCAAAGATTTCACACTGAATGTCAAATCGCTAAAATATCGTATGCTAGTTTTAGAATGAAATTTTTGTGCCTTGGATTTTTTTCTTTTGTTTTGAAACATACAGAATTATTTAAGACAAGATTGCCTTCGTATAACGGAGAACCAGTTCTGTGGAATAACGTATAAGCAGATAAGCCAGGCATAAAAATCCACGTAATGGCTAAGCACAGCTAGCTGAGAACAGCTATATGTGATGTTACAACTACTCACACATTGCAAAAGGAATACAACACAGTTGTTCAGCTGGAGAAATTGCATGAAATTCAAGTCCAAGTTTACAACAAGATTTTTGAAAATGGAATCTATAAATTGTTTCACTCCTATATGTCATCATCAGACTGAGATGAGCTCTGAGGCAGAAGTTCTTCCCTGGGAGGGTGCTGAGGCGCTGGCACAGGGTGCCCAGAGAAGCTGTGGCTGCCCCATCCCTGGCAGTGTTCAAGGCCAGGTTGGACACAGGGGCTTGGAGCAACGTGCTCTAGTGGAAGGTGTCCCTGCCCGGGGCAGGGGTTGGAGCTGGAGGAGCTTTAATGTCCCTTCCAACCCCAATTAGTCTGGGTTTTTATGATCCTTGTTTCATCTATTATATTCCCAGTGCATCTGTAAATCTCAGGAAAACACCCAGAGCTCTCTATATTGAAGTACACAATATTTTCCATTAACAAGTGGATAATAACTGTTATGTTACTCGTACCCTAAGGTTTCATCTCCTCATCTGTTTAACTATCTAATGAAGATCATTAATTGAATTCATCTTGAACCAAATACATTCTACAAGGAAGGCAGGAAGACAGGCATTAAGAGACCATGGTGATTGTTCCCAAGGCTGGCCAACCTCAACAAGTCCATCTTGCCTATCATTTGAATTTAGAATCATAGAATCATAGAACAGTTAGGGTTGGAAAGGACCTTAAGATCATCTAGTTGCAACTACCCTGCCATGAGCAGGGACACCACACACTAAACTATGTCACCCAAGGCTCTGTCCAGCCTGGCTTTGAACACCTCCAGGGTTGGAGCATTCACAAGTTCCTTGGGCAACCTATTCCAGTGCCTCAGCACCCTCACTGTGAAGAACTTCTTCCTTATATCTAACCTAAAGTTCCCCTGTTTAAGTTTAAAGCCATTACCCCTTGTCCTACCACTAGAGTTCCTAACGAAGAGTCCCTCCCCAGCATTTCTACCATTTTAACTTCCAGCTGTTGGTTCCCAACATTCTCTTCCTCAGCGCTAGCTGTAGGAACTCATTAGTTTCTGGCACTTTCTCTTTTTTGTCATCGTTTTGCCTCTTAAGTCACCGAGAGCTGGAAAAAGTCCATTGCAGACCTTTTTGCCAATGCGCAAGTCAGGCTTGTAGCTCTCTATTATGTTGACCATGGTAAAAACAATAGACTAACGATAACCGACTATTAAGTACACAATACTAATAAAGACATCATTGTTAACACTGGATAGAAGGAGGTGGGTTTTTTTAAAGGATGCTAAATGCGAATATGCTTGAGCTAGGCATTTCAAAAAAGCTTCCCAAACTGATCCAACCTCCTTTGTCCAGAAATGCAGGCGGGTTTGGCAACAGGCTCTTCTATCTCCCAAAGCAATTCTCCTGCCACTTGCTCCCCCTGCAATACTGACAGCCGTTTCACTTTGTCTCCAGCTTGGACACAGCACAATGCTCTGATGCTGAAAAGTGGATTGACCCAATGTTACATCACCTGCAGCATCAGGCCAGTGTCTGATCAATTAATAGAAGGTGACTGCTCTCTGAGATTCAGAAGTGATTCCCTGCCTTGCTCAAAGAGGTATGTCTAGCAGAAGGTGTCCCTGCCCATGGCAGGGGGTTGGAACTAGATGATCTTAAGGTCCTTTCCAACTCAAATCAATCTATTATTCTATGTACATTTTTCCCTCCTACCCTCAAAGTTGCCAGTGGGAAAAGGGACAGTTTACCCCAGGAACTAGTAACCAAGACCTTCCAATAAGCACCACAGATAGTAAATAATGCTCAAATAATTAAAATTAAGACACTCATCAGACATCCCTTCTCAACATCCCCAGGCTGTGTTCAGATAGGAGTACTCAAATGTTATATTCTCCAGTACTTCCGCCTTCCTTTTTTGCAGCAAGCCATGTTACAGATGCTGTGGATTACTTTCAAGAGGCTGTCATAGCTGGAACAATTCTTTTAGCCTTTGTGGCAAATCCTACTTTCCCATCAAGACTCAACAGCTAGGAGCATGATCACAAACAGGACAATAACTGAAAATCCTATTAAGTCCCAGGTTATGCCTAATATTATAAGGCGGGGGAGTGGGGAGGGGGGGAGAAGAAAAGGCTTCCTGAGGTTTTTGTTTTGTGCAAGGTGAACTTAACCTCTCTCCTTGGAAGAGAAATATTTTAGCTATTACCTTTAGTAAAATCCCGCACCATAATTCTTCCCCCAGTTACAGGAAGGCTGACTGCATTTAAGAGGCAGAGGAAATGCAAAGCTTGAGCCAGTCAGTAATGGGCAACTGGTTTCAGAAGGGGAGAACATTTAACATATCCCTGAGTATGTGTCCATCATCTTTATGTAGCACGAGCTAAAAGGAAGCAAACTGTGTAGGAACACACACATTTCCCATGAAAACGATGAGAGGTTTGGGTTTTGGGGTTTTGAGGGTTTTTTTGGGTTTGTTTTTTTTCAGTGAAAGATCTGTCAGTTGCAAATGCAGATCAAAATACCCGGAACTGCATATGCAGAACTTGGTATCACAGCTTGATTGGTTTCAATGCAGGTCCCTCAGGAATTACCTGACATGCAGACTGAAGAATGTGCTCAACAAATGTGTCTTGAACTATACATGGGGTTTTCTTTATCACTTGCTTTTAATTTCATCCCTATTCCTTCCCTCATACCCTCATTTTCTTTCATTCTGTAGAAATTGCCCCAAAATACAGAATGAAACAAGTTGATGCCAACTCTGAAAAATCAGTGGGATGAAACTCTATACATAATTTATGTTGTGTGATGTTCCAGAAAACCTTATGAAGAGACTTGCCTTTTGATATTAAATGGATCTGATTAGTTCACTATTTTACCAAACTCTAGTCAGCAATAATCAACTAATAAAAGTTTAATGACATATGGCCCCGAAGTTGCAACAATGTGATTTTATTCATAGTTACATTAATAAAGATAACACATAAGGGATTCTTTCCAACACACCCTTAGGAAGAATTAACTACAGTGCTAACCCAAGAGTAGCACGGTGCACAGCCTCTGTAAAAGTTAATAGCAAATAGTAAAAAACAAGATACAAAAGCAACATAATATTTATATTACAAATTTTCACTTTAAGCTAATTTACTGATTTAAAAGATGAAATAAAAATAAGGAATTTAAAGCTAAATTAACTCTGGAAGCTCCGCCTTTGTAAGATTTCATTAAGGTCCTTGGTAGTTTTGCTTGTTGGTTTTGTCTGGGGTTTGCAGGGGATGGTGACGTTTTGTTTTTGTAAATGAGGCTCATTTCATATTTCACCCAAGTTCTCGAAGTCTGGTACTATGTTTAGAGGTAATATTAAAAAAGCTTACCTAGCAAGATCTCAAAAGAGAAAACCTTTATTTAAAATCATTTAAGCACAAAAATAAACGCATTGAAATCCCCTACTCCGCATCCCAGAAGGAGTTTAAAAATATCTCCCTTGGCTAATACTAAAATTCCATGGTTATCAATAGACATGGTCATTTAACCACTCAAGTGCCTTTGGATGTATAACAGAAACCCTGGGAATTGACATTTATTCAGCCTAAGAACACACAACTTGGATTTTCCTACTCTGACTGCTTCAGAGATCACAGCAGGGAGCCCTTTAAGGCAGGTTGCCACTGGCATTTGCCAAACTGTACTTACTGAGGGATTTGGCATTTTGATAGACAGTTTAGTTGCCTGGTTATTTGCATAATACCACATATATCCTAGTTTTCATGTTGCAACTTAAGAGGTTGCTAACCCTTCTGGAGTCTCAAGAAGCACCACAAGAACTGAACAAAGCATGCAGACAGTACTGAAATAAAATAACCTTCTGCACAGAAGTGGAGCAGTACTTTGTAGGCATCCTTTGAACTATCTCCAGCTTCAGCTTCACGATTAAGACCAAAGCAGTCTAAATTTGTCAAGACACCAATACTGACTGGATACATCGATTTTTCTCCTTGTTTGAGTGATTTTTTCCATGGCTTTGAACAAAAGAAAACATAAAAACCCCTTGCTGCTCAGAGGCTGGCAGATTTTTATGCATGTTTCTCGACTAGCAGAAAACACTGATTTAAGAGATTTGAAGAGATCTCATGTCTATTGCTCTCAACTGCATATGCTAAAGGACACACTTTCTTCTCTTTGTGAAGAGCTCTAGACAAATCTACGAGCCTGGGCTGGGGCAGAAGTACTGCTACTTTTTCATAATGCTTTAAACTTCAAAGGAACAGAATATCTAGATGATTAAAATACTTTGTAGGTCTAAGAGAAAATATCCATCCACCTACTACACAATTACGCAATAACGTGATTAATAAAAATCTACTGAACCATTTATAAGTATGTTATCTTCTAACTATTATATAGAACAGTAGAAGTTTATTTTGCTCTAAGTTTTAACCTACAGCAAGAACCTAGTAAATTTTAAAATACATATTTCCCTGAGGTATAATTTACCCATGCATGAAAACCTACATGCCATGCAAGTCTAAAATGTGACCTCAATTTCCTACAGATACAATGGAAAACTGCCATTATACAAGGTATAAAAAACTAAGGGAGATATCTTACTGTAACTTAATACAATTTAAAAAAAAAAAAGCAAAACTTTACATGACATGGAGTCTAAAGTATATCCAGAGTTTCGTATCAGCAAATGATAAAACAAACACTTTATCACCTTCGTTTAATAGAGCCCATTGGAGTCTATCTTGCCTAAGCAAGGCTAAAACCATGTTGTATATGGAAATAGACTGTTATCAGCATTAGGAAGGAAGGTAAATAATATCCCCAGTTCTAATTCATGGTCCAGGCATCAAAAAAAGAAATTCAAGTTCTGGAGATGAAGTTTCATTTTTATAGGTTTGCAATTTTACCCCTCAACAGAGGGATCTTGCAGCCCAATTTAGTTCCATATTGCCACAAATTACACAAAACCACAAATGGGAGTTCCAGGAATTGCCTTGTCACTCTCAAGCACTGCACAAGAGAAGACCATGATTTCAAGATCTAGTCATTACTATTTGTACTTTAATCCAGTGATACTGAGGAGGGTGAAAGCTGTGCTATTTAATCCCTGTGTCATCTAGTTTACACTTTAATGGTTGTCCCAATCAAAAAAAATCAGCAATAGCCAAAGAAATTTTAAAACCTTCTAGTAGTCACCGTCCAGCTTTGCCTCAAGAAGTACAAAAGCAGAATTGAGAAAAATGTAGACTCTCCTATTCTAAGGATATAAAACTGTTCTTAACAGATAGCCCTGAGTTCTGCAGTAAATATCTAAACAATGTTTTATTTTATTGTTTAATGTCCCATTGGTTAGAACAATCACTACTCACGTTTGCAAAGTAAAAAGGCAGAAGAGATGAGAAAAAGGATAGTTCATCATTTCTTATTATGAAGACATTAGAAGAAGTCTCTGAATTCCCCATCACTGCTGAAGACCTTCAGTGAATTGAAGACACAGAAATAGCACAAGACAACTAGAAAGAAGCTATCCAAAGAAAATATTCAAGGTAATAGGAAATTATTATCATTGTCAGGAGAGCCTCTGTACAATAGCATCTGGAATCTGTGAAGTAGAGCTAAGCAAAACTTGTAAGAAAAATCACAAAGACTTAAATGCAAATTCTCATAGTTGAGCTCAACACAATGCTGCATCTGAGTTCTTCTATGAAAGACAGATAATATGGCAGGATGAAAAAAAAACCTGGATTGAAACAAGCAGAAGAGTCCCCTGAGTCTGCATGATGTAGTGGATTGGTCACTAGGCTGTAATAACCTTGCAACTTTGCCACTGACCAACCTTAATTTTCCTCACATACATGCTAGTTTACAACCTTTATTTGTTCAGCCTTGCAACACCTCCATGAAGCAGGTAAATATTAGCGGCCCCAGGGAGAATTATAGGGAAGTTGAGACTTAGAGAAATGTCTTTCCTTAAAAAAAAATAATAAAATAAATCACACAACAAATCAATAGTGTAACAAGGCTTTTTTGACTCCAGGCACCATCCTTCACTCAATTAAATAGCAGTACCTTGTGCATCTAGGATTCACTGCATTGGATCATTTAACCTTCCTGTGTCCTATTTTCCCCCCTTTTAGGAGGAGCATATTAACAGTCAATTTCCTACACAGAAATGCTGATGCTGGGCTGTTCACAGCCACCTCTGTCAAGACACCGTGAAAATGTTTCCTATCACAAACATTCTGGCCCCACAGAATACAAGAGTTCTATATATCCAGGATCCTCCATCACCTTGTGCCAAGGAAGAACTACCACAAAAATTTCTCCAGGTTAAGAGAAGCCTGGAAACGTCCTTCCAGTCTTTTCAGACAGCAGTGAGTAACACTAGAGAGTAGACGAGTGAGGATGATACTGCATGGGCTTTGACAGACACTTCACTGTGATGGTTCTGCTTCACCCTGACAAGAGGCAACAGAATTGTTTTCTCATCACACAGACATCCTTGAAAAAATCCACTCTATAAAGAAGTGATTTAGCAACGTGTTACTTGCCCTTCTGAATGGGGAACAAAGCATTTGGGAACAAAGCACTTCAACCGTCTGTAACAAGGTAGGAGCTGATGCCACTGCCTCTGTCTGAACAGGGAAGCACGCGTACACACGTCTGTGCATGTGTCTCCTCTTCCCCTTGGATCGGGCTCACAAAGGCTGGAAATCTGGTACAGCCCAAGCCACAAAACCAAGGAAGACTCTCTTGTTGGGGCTTTACTGGTTATGCGGCCTTTGAGATTAGACAGGAGGACTTCAAACACCATATCTTCCAATAGTTTAAGGATGTTTCATTAACAGCAGAGTTAATAAAGCAAAACCATTTATACTGAATATCATGGACTAGCAGTCACAGCATGGGGCTACAAAGTGCTTTCAAAGGAGCCTTTCATTAATTAACACACACGCATCTGAAACACTATGGTCTTCCACATTGCTTCTCAAGTTACATGTCCTTTTACACATAAATTATGGGTTAAGACCATGTAATTTATAGAGAGAGTGATGACTAAAGTCAATGCAGAAAAACCCTTTCACTGAGGGAGAAGAATCACATCACCAGCTCTCGAGTACAACAAGGCTATGTTGCAGATAATGAAGTTATGGAAAATTACAGTGATGTAACTGGAAGAAGAACATCAGCACCTATCTAGAGATGAAATTTGAACCTAACACTCCAAGCACTTGCAGACAAAATGCCGCAAGAGAAAGCAGAGCTGTCCTCAGGTTCAGAGCTCTGCCACTGAGCTGGATATCTAATACAGCTACTCATAAGCTTCAGACATTTTAACCTTTGTACAGTCTATCGTTTTCCCCATCACATGTATGAAACATTTAACATTCATGTTCATGTTTCTCTCCCCATACATACACTGATAGTTTTATTACTAGATTTATTAATATATTTGACAATGTATTTGCAAAGTTCCAGACAGGTATGTCATGGGCCAATACCCTAAAACCACTGTGGAAATGATATTCATTATTTATAAGGCTTGTGACAATATCCTGCCAAAAAGGACCAGCTGACAAACAGTAATAAATTTAAAAAACAACCATCAAATTAAATTTATAGCCAGTGATGGTACTCCCTGAGAACACTGAGCAGTCTAGATACTCATACACTGGCATTCGTACCAGTTACTGCATCATTCAGGTGCCTTTGAATGGCCTCGAAAAAAACCCTTAACAATTAATGAAGACATTCAGAAGTTACTTGCCCTTCAGATGTTTTCATGGGAAAAGTTAGTCATCCAGAAAGAACCCAAAAGGAAAGCGTTTTTTTTCCCTAGGAGAAGTGTCTGCCCATGAGAGAAATTTCAATAAGGAGAATGAGCTATGGCTTAACTGAAATAGTATAGCATCCCAAAGCAATATGGAGCAAGCAATTATCTATTTTAATTGCTGGTTTGGCCATTCTATTCCGGTCATGCTAAGCATTGGATGCACCTGTAAGCAAATTTTTTTTGAAAAAGGTATATGCCTTGGACAGGTTTTAGTCTGAAAACAAGAACAATGCATAAATAAAACAGTCCTAGCTTCAAAGGCAGACAAGACAGCTTGCTAAAATAATCTGTGGCAAAGTCAAACTGAAATAGATGTCAGCATTTAATTCCTTATCTGTTCCAAGAACCCCTCCTTTCTAAATCAGTGAAGAGGAACCTAAAGAAAAGCATTATGATAGAACATTTCCAAAACAAAGTATCTGCAGAATCAGCATTTTATTCAAGATATATTAATTATTATAGAATCCCAGACTGGTTTCAGTTGGAAGGGACCTTAAGATCACCCAGTTGGACCCCCTGCCATGGGCAGGGACACCTTCCATGAAACCACGTTGCCCCAGGCATCGTCCAACCTGGCCTTATTATACCAGAAAAAATAAGATCTAATTATACCAGAGAAAAAAAATGCACAACCATACAGCACAGACACAACCACTTTCTAGCATCCTATCAGTGGTAAGCGTTCCCTGGATGGTTACACACGCTCACAGAGTTCAACTCTCTTCCAAAACACGACTATGGCAATTTAGTTCTGCTCCATGAATTAAGGTCACATCAGGTTTGGATCTTACGGATGTTTCTAAGCCTAAGCTCAGACCTAAACCACAATGTTAATACAGAGAGAAGAAATGAAGAAAGGATGGAAAATTCTGTATTTAAGATGACATTTGGCATGAGTTCAATTGAAATTCATTGTAGTTATGCTTAGGAAATGAAAAGGGCAACAAAACCCGGCATGGTTAAGCAGGGATATAGAGATTAGCATAATCAATCATAAAGCTTTACAGGAAACATGGATGACTTTTGCAAAGGGTATGGAGACTTTAGGAATAAGATGAACTGTGTTTTAAGGATCTTTAGCAGAAAAAAAATGCAGAAAGCAGAGTCACCATCTCCAGACATTTATTTCACCAGCTGTTCTAAAAAACCCATTTCAGGAATCAGAAAAACTAAGGAGTGTACACCCAGAAGTTACCACTTCATTCAATAGTCCTTTAACTAATATTTTTCAGTTACTTTGAAGCTGTCTGTAGAAAATATTATCCCTCACTCAGGAATATATGACTGCCAACATCTTCCACTAGCAGTAAGAGAAGCTTAATGAAAACCAAATAGGAAAATACAAATGTTTTTGAAGCATATATATTTTATTACTAGCTTCTTTGACTTGATCACTTTGATTTATATATTTTTTTAAATACTCTGATTTTCCAGGTATTTTTGCATTGTCCATGTCACAAAAGAATGGAGATTAGAGATTGTGCCTCCTGGAACAACACAAGTACAATACAAAGCATAAATTAATAGTGTGTTTGAAATATGAACCAGTGTGTCCAAATCACTGAATGAGCAGTTCTACTGTAATCTTCCAGAAATAAGCCAAAAAAACATACATGCTTTACTGATACAGAGAACAGAAATAAATATTTGAAGATAAAAATAGTACCTTTAATACTTTTCATCTTGGGAATGAAAACGTTAACATTAATAAGATGAACGATATTAAGCTTTATTTTATAATGTTCAAAGATATCTATCAACATTTGAGATCACACTCCAAAGAATAAGTAGCAAAGATTTTCTAAAAATGCTTACAAAAATTTAATCCAAAGCATCATGAAATACTATGGTTTCAGAAGGGATTTT
Source organism: Nestor notabilis (assembly GCF_000696875.1). Classification (NCBI taxonomy): domain Eukaryota; kingdom Metazoa; phylum Chordata; class Aves; order Psittaciformes; family Psittacidae; genus Nestor; species Nestor notabilis. The sequence continues at coordinate 33,625 of NW_009925881.1, read as the reverse complement.
CTCTGATTTATTTCACTGTAGTCCTTCAGACATAAAAGTAAAAGGTTTAGGTACCAACGTTCTCAAAATAAACTTCTGGAGCTCTATGAATGTGATAAAATTGATATTCTAAAGCTGAGACACCTTCTAGAACTCTCTGATCCAAAACCGCAGAGGAGATATTTCCGATATACTTTCTTGTATTTCCTCATAGTGCAAGAAGCATACAGCGAGATTGTTAATCTACAGATATAGATATCACTGTTATGGGCAATGCAGTTCAGTTCAATATTATTTTCATTGCAATTCAGGACACATTCTTTAGTGAAATACATAAATCAGGGACTATAGCTGAGAAAACATGTATTTTAAATACAAAATGCTAAATCAAACAGGTTTTTAATGTGATTGAAGATTATTGTCAATAAAACTACTTAATTGCATCTATCATGGTAGATGAACTGCAGCCAAATAAAAGCCGAATAATGGAATGACATAATTACTTTGGTCCAGTTCAGTTTCTCTAGATGAACCTCCAGAATAACTTGGCCATTTTTCACCTTCTTGAGACCTTTGCAGTCTCCAGGAAGTAAGAAGCTTTAGAGTTCAGGGGTTTATTTCATTGTTTCCACTATTATATGTGGAAAACAAGAGTTGTGCATGTTTTCTACAAAGCAGCAAACCTATTTTAAGAGGGTTCAGGAGAATAAATGAGGTTAAAATATCTAACTGTTTTTCAGAAAGACTTAGTTCCAGTTGAAAAAGCTGAATGGCATCTTGAACTTCCTCTGATTCCTCAGAAGCCTGAGCAGAAAGCAAGATGCACAGCTCTATATAGAGAAGGTTTCGGTAATGACTGATGTAGCCTCTAAACCAGAGTTATTAGAGCAGGTTATGTGGTAAACATTTATACTTGGTAAGACAACAAATTCAAGCTTTTGCAAATTGAAGGGGGGGGGGGTGGTGTGGTGGTGGTGTCTCCAGCTGCAATTAGGCTTTTGACAGATCCACTGCCAAGGCAAAAGACCGAGAGCTGGAATAATTTCAAAGAGGGAAAGGTGAATTTGAAATCAGCAGCAGCTTGGCTCATCCATCTTGCTGCACGCAGAGAGAAATTGCTGCAGAAGTCAACTGGCAATGTTAAAACCCACCAGTAGAAACCATGTCTCTTGTGGGCAGCCTTGGACGAGGAGTGAAGGACGCCAAGTATACAGTCACAACGATACCCTCTGACCCTGCCTGTGGCATCTGGGTCAGGAATGAAACCTGTCATTATGAAATGTCATTAGCCTGTCAGCATGCGAATGGCTGATAAGAAAAGAGATTATTTCAGATCTCCATGGTTATTAATCCCATCACAAAATGAAGGGGTCAAGCTTGTTACACACCAATGGCATCTCTGGAGCTTTGGAACAAAGATGCTCCAGCGCTTCCAGGGGCTGCTTAGCTAGGAGCACAAAAAACCAATTTCTGCCCTCCAAGCCCTTCGCAGCAAGCCATATGCCTTTTAGATCCCAGTCTAAAGACCATTAATATCCCTGGGCTTTCCAAAAGTACCACACTAATATCACATTTCTTGTTTCTTTTAAAGACCTGAGGCTCCACTCTCCTTAGAGATCTTCCCTTTCACACTTCCTTTGTTACAAAAATATTTTTATCCAAAGTCATTGCTATTAGGATTGTAATAAAGACCTTTTGTCCTCACTTTAAGAAAGACTTGGTAGTGAAGGGAGCTATTTCCTACTACCCCATTCCCTTACACACAGGCATCTTTCATCTCCAAAAAATATAGGTACATAAAAAAAAGGAAATAGAAGTGTCACTTTATATTTAGCTCTGGAGGAACCTTCACAGTTTTAATTACAGGATGCAAGTCTCCACCAAGTCACTTAATTCTTGCTGGGATTTATGAGGACACACTCATTTAACAGAGTTTGCACCGGAGCATTTAAAAGTGCTTTATTGGGAGATTTTCACATTCATAATTTACTGCACGGATTTAGGTTTCTTGGGCTGGTGTTCCCTCCCTTCCTCTAATGCCAGAGCGAAATTGTTGCCCTCAAAGTGAAATTCCTGTTAGGGGACAAGGGAAGGATGCAGCACATTTGCTGCCAACTCTGAGAAAAAACAGCAAATTCAAGCACAACACGATGAAAAGCCAGCATTACCTGAGCAGCCACTGTGTTGATTATTGTGGTGGGGAGAGGAATATAGTCATAGAGTACCTAATGCCTGCTTCTGATTAATCCCACTGCCCTCCCTGACTTTATGATAAGCATTTAAGAAGTCTGGCAATGAAGAGATGACACATTGTACTGCTAAACTCCTAATTTTTTTTTTTTTTTTTTTTTTTTAGTGGGAAAAAGGTGAGGGAAAACAACAGACAGAAACCTGAAAACATGAAAATGAAAGGTTGACTGTAAGGAAAACAGAAATACTGCTAGGAAAAAAAAAAAAATCTGTGCAAATACGGTATCCTTGAATAACCTTGTTAGAAAATTGCATAAAATAAGCCAATGTATGTAATCCCATCACAAACCGTTAGCTTACAGGCTTTATGCAGAGGAACTGTGTAATGTGATTAAACCAGATAAACAAACATGCCTGGCTGTAGCTTGCTGAATGGGACAGTATAAAGAAATCTAAAACAAAAAAGCCCTAAATGGACAGATGCCATGCTATCTTATTTTAAGTCAAGAGCAATTAAGTAGAAAGATTGTGCAGCAATACAAATGCATCTTCACTTTTCTGCACTTCAGTGAATAGTTCTTCTAGCCTCGCTTATTTGTAAATAACTTAATGTGTAAGTTATTTAGTTCTCAAAGGTACACACAGTAGCTAATTGCTCATAATGAATATTCCCAGAAAATCAGTTTTCTCCCTCAAATAGCACTACGTTCCCAGCTCATCATTAAGGCTTATTTTTCTTTTCCTAGAGGTGACAACATTGCCAATCAGGCCACAGGCATCAAGTCCCCTGCTTCCATCAGCATTCACTGACATACATACAATTTTCTCTGATCATTACATGTCAGTCTTTGCCAAAAGCTTATGGCACAGTAGTAAAACTTGCTCACAGCAGCAGGTTGCCAGTCTTGGCTCTCTCTCTCCTTCATCGAGATCCCTGTCCACCAAGGTAGACCACAACCACTGCCCTTAACCTCTTTGCATGTCTTCATTTGACCATATACATTCCTCACACATTTTAAAATGTCGAGAGTGCAAATTAAAATGAATATGAAACTGAAGAGTTAGCTTCTGTCCCCATAATAAGGCAATTTATGGTATTTCAGTACTTTTTCAGACATTCTTTTTTTCCTGCCTTTCACTGTGGATCTTCATCACACAGTGTCCTCCATTTCAGACTCACTACACTCAAAAGTGTGCTGAGAAGGTGAAAAGTTTGAATTCAATATCCAAAAAAGTAAAATATCAATGAGATACTAGCAGGAAGAATGAATATCACAGCAGCAGTAAAGTAACAAAGACTTTGGTAACTTTAATCTTACCTGGGGCAGGCAAAGCTGGGGTGTAGTTTAAGCATTTACATGCAAACCAGGTGCCTAAGTTCCAATCACAGTCCATTAAACACCTCAACAAGATCTAGACACCAGTTTAATTGACCAACTCCAGAAGCACAGTTTGGCTGGACTTTACTCACTGGAGATGCCTTATGATATCCTAGATCTAATGACTATGAGAAAGTCCTCTGAATTCATTACTTTGGATGCTGACCACAGCCACCTGAACGTGGTCTAAAGGTCACAATGCTGTAATGTTTTCTGCACTTAGATGGCCAGCAGCTCTTCCAACTTGGACTTGCAGTCTATAGTCTTGGTTCTTCCTTATTTACAAGAAAGACCTTACAATTTACACATCCAACAAATTCATAAAACAGTATGTTTCACAAATTTGTAAGTTACTGGAAATCTCAGATCTCATCTAATACTCATTGAGGTCATTCAAAACCTAATGAACATCTTGTCCTACTAGAACAAACCTCTTAAACTGTGTTACTTTCTTTAAAGCTATAATGACATCATGATAATTGTTGCATTCTCAGGTAGATCTCTACCCTGTCCTCCTGTCAAACTAGTGAAGAAAATGAAAAAGAAAACCCTGAAAGCTGAAAGTGGGTAGATTTGGATGAGCTCTGAGGCAGAAGCTCTTCCCTGGGAGGGTGCTGAGGTGCTGGCACAGGGTGCCCAGAGGAGCTGTGGCTGCCCCATCCCTGGCAGTGTTCAAGGCCAGGTTGGACACAGGGGCTTGGAGCAACCTGCTCTAGTGGAAGGGGTCCCTGCCCATGGCCCCATGGTGGGAACTAGAAGGTCTTTAAGGGATGGTCTCTTTTCCAACCCAAACTATTCTATGATTTTATGAAACCCTAAAAAGTAATTGCATGCTAATTGCCTACAACAGAAGAGAGTTGTGGTGACTGGTGCAGAGAAACCTGCTTTCAACAGGAACTGATCCCGAGATAAACCAGTCTCATTTACCTCAACTTCTGTCACATGTCCATAGTGGAAGAAAGACCTTCCAAAGACCTGAATGGTTCCAGAAGATGGGAAGCACCTTTCCCTGCCAAACTTTCACACTATTCCTACAGCCTTGGTATTTTTAAACTGAGAATCGATGTTTCAGCGGTGTTTGGGCTATATTATATTTTCACGAAAGCCGTTATCAGGCAGGTGGAAATCTGACATTTAAGTGACATTTTCTACTGAAGAAGACAGAGCTCCTCCATTTATTTACCTGTTTTAAATTAAGCTTGTGTTTGAGAAAAAGTATTTCATTAGCGTCCTCCTTGTGGATACTGGTGCCGATGTTGTGTTCCATTACTGCATAGATCCTAAGGTGGCACAACTCTTAGGAGAGTTTGCACTAGTAAGGCTCTAACTATGTCTGCATTTTCTTATCAAAGGAGCAACTGAGATTCAGTTTCAGATTGTCTTTTCTCATTTTACAGTCACCACACCAGTTTTAACAGGGGTATGCATTTTTTTTGCAAAAGATGAAACTGTTTTTGAAAGAGCTCCTCAAGCTTCATGTATAAACTGTTTATATTTATAAAGTGTTTCAAGAAATTAAATGATTATACTAAACTTTTTTACATCACTCCCTGTTCTGATGCTAGAACAGATACATTTTTGTAACCCAAACTTAAGGAAAAAAGGAAGAGCGCAAGTGTACAGGAAGGAACAAGGGAGAACTAAAGACTGAGTACAAGCAGTGATCTATCCTATTGTGAATATAAACAGTGAAGTAAAAAATAAGGAAGTGTCAAGAGTAAAAGCAAAAACCACAAAATACCTTGACTTGAAGTTATTCACTCACACAATTGCTTTCAGCTTTCAAATTTCTCACATTTCTGCATACACTTCTGAAACACTGTATTCCTTGTATGAACTATACTCCTTCATCTGAATTTATACATCTTTGCCTCTTCTTTATATCTCACTAGTGCTAACTGCTTTAAAAAATAACATTTAAAAGCAAAGTCATGCTTATTTTAACAGCAACTGAAGCATTTAGTAGAAACCAAAGGCCAATCTGTGCACCTGTATTCTCCTCTACTGTTACTATACTGTGAAAGTAACCAAAGCAGACCTGTGTTTTGAGATCTCCCCAGTTAAGCACTACTTGTGAACATCAGTCCTTCACACAAACTCTGTGACCCTTCTCAACAAAACCACTTTCAATTCTGACAGGGACCAAAGAGGGAAAAAAAAAACCAAACCAAAACCCAGCAAACCTTACAAATCCAGTACTTTAATTTACTAACACTACAGCGCTTACCGAAGAACAGTTTATTTTAAGCTGTTCTTTCTCCTGCTACTTGTTTTTTCCTGACACCCAGCTCAAATTAAATCAATATATTTATATAGTAACTATTCCCCACAGCCCAGTGGAAATATAGTTTTCATAGATCATCACAGTGCTGTTCCAATCTAATTTGTATTTCAGTCTATGTATTTGGGAGGAATGCAAAAGCAATTAACTAGGAATGTCTACAGCCTCTCATCAACCTTAATTCACACTGGGCAGGTCCATTAGAGATCTCTGGTAGAAGCTGCCCAGCAGCTGCTTCCTCTTCAGTTAGCGCAATTGGTCTGCACTTCTGCTGAACATATTCAAGGGCAGAATTTATTCTCTGATTCATGGAGCACCATCAATATTGCTGGCCAGTAATACTGTAATACTAAACTGCATGCTTGCAGTGCAGTAAAACAGCTCTGAGGCAGCATTACACTGATCTGAACGACATCACACCAAGATTAGATACCTCTTAGTGACTCGAATTTGTAAAGGGATGTAAAAGGGCAAGTCGGAAGTAAACACATTGGTTTTCTTCTATGTAAACCAGCTTGAGTGTCATCAGATTTTGTTGTTTGATGGAAAAATTAATTTCTGCCCTTCAAACCCTATAGCCAGCCTGCAAGTAGGCATGTAAATACAACAGGAAAACATTAAGTAGAATTTACAGATTAAAAAAAGAACCACCACTACCAGTTCCCTAGCAGGCTGCAGAAAGTCTGCTGTACTCGAAATAAATATGCAATGAAAAATGGCTCAAAAGCCATGCTAAGACTACAGCTGTGAATGGAGAACTGGCTATAGAAACACAGTTGTGATAGGAAAACCTTCTTCTAACATGTAATCAAGTCAGTGGAAATGCCAGTGGCAGTATGCAACAAGCATTGTGAGCACTTAGGAATTTCTGCAAACTTCAAAAGGTCAAACTCCCCCTATTTGCTTTGCCCAGCCCAGTACTTGTGGGTGCACTATCAGTCTGTCAACCCCAGCCATGAAGGCTCATTGCTGTGCTGCACCAGGCTGTAATTCTGTGCACTGGGAAGAGCTGCTCCCCAACTGACCACTGCCCTTCGGGAGTGCTTCTGGCTTTTTTAGAAGCCACATGCAAAGAGGCCTGAAACCTAGCACTTGTTATCTAAGTACTTTTGTCCTTCCCTAAGGAAAGAGAAGTCAGAATATATATTCTCAGTAAGTGCCCTTCAATATGTTTTTCTTCGGAGGGTATGCTGGCATGTGTCATGAGGCAGTCTGCAACCAAAGTTTCTGCACACAAACCTCAGGTTTGCATACAAATCATGGAATAGAATCCCAGGCTGGTTTGTGTTGGAAGGGATATTAAAGCTCATCCAGCTCCAACCCCTGCCCCGGGCAGGGACACCTTCCAATAGAGCAGGTTGCTCCAAGCCCCTGTGTCCAACCTGGCCTTGAACACTGCCAGGGATGGGGCAGCCACAGCTTCTCTGGGCACCCTGTGCCAGCGCCTCAGCACCCTCCCAGGGAAGAGCTTCTGCCTCAGAGCTCATCTCAATCTCCCCTCTGGCAGGTTCAAGCCATTGCCCTTGTCCTGTCCCTACATCCCTTGTCAAACATCCTCCATCCTATCAAAATTGGTAAGACATACAATAAAGCTAAGAGGTGGGAAGAACTGAAAGGGGGGTCTCCCCAGAGCACAGCAGAGGGGCAGGATCCCCTCCCTGAACTGCTGCTCACGCTCTGGGGGTGCACCCAGCACACGGGGGGTTCTGGGCTCAAGCACACACTGAAGCTGGATCATGGGGAGCTTCTCCTCACCCAACACCCCCAAGTCCTTCTCCTCAGGCTGCTCCATCCAGTCTCCCCCAGCCCGTGTTTGTGCTGGGGATTGTCCTGATCCATGGACAGGACATTGCACTTGGCCTGGTTGAACTCCATGAGGTTCACATGGTCTCACCTCTCCAGCCTGTCCAGGTCCGTTTGCACCCTATCCCTTTCCTCCAGTGTGTCGACTGTACCACACAGTCTGGGGCACTGACATTAGCAAGCCACATGGGTATTTCTGTTTCCTAATGGTCTCCCACATTTTTTTGCCTTAGTCCCCACTGTCTTCCATTGGCTGCTGCCATGAGAAGTCAAATATGACCTCATGAAACTTTAAAACCCTAAGTGTATAATTCTGATGTGTGCATTTGAGACTACTATTTCATATCTGACCTTTAGCTACATGTTAGCAGATCTCTGTTTCAATGGTATTAATGCTGATATGAACTCCCATGCAAGCCGGACTACAAGAAATCCTACCAAATTAAACTGTCTAGTTGCTCTGATCTGACTTCAGCCCATAAATGCAACAGGTGAAAATCCACAGCAATTCCACCATGGAGATGGTGCACAAGCAGCTTTAATCCTTACTTGAAGCATGGAAGCATCCTGCAGATCAACTTGTCTGCATTGCAGCCAAGATAATCCTTCATTTGAGCTGCTTATCTGAGATCCACCCTGCTGTTTGGATAGGAGGATTTAGCTTTTAAGGGACTATTCTTCAGGATACTGAGCCACTCCTGACAGATACTCAGCTTCCTCATCTCCTAATGGAACCAGCAGCAGAGGCAAGGCAGGACCGTGCAGAATGAGGCACTTCATGGTAGCTTCAAAGAGACACTTAACTAACCAATAGCTCTGCTAAAGAATAAACGTTTTAATTTTTAAATATAGCTTTATTATTTCATTCTAATAAAGAAATAAATGCAGAAGCATTCTCCCATCATTATATAAAAACACTGCTTTGCTTTACAGAGGAAAGAACAACACTGCTTAAAACTCTTTCAAAATAAAGGAAATCAGACTCCGAATCCATACCTTTCCCTATGACAGGAGGTAAAAGCTCAGCATTATCAGTTAATTCCCCCACCCTTTTTATTTTTTATGTCTTCTGATGAGTTCTAATTAATATTCTTCAAAAACAGTGCACTGGAGGAATTTCTTTCGTACATCTGCCACACAGTATTTTCAGTTCTGATTTATTTTTTTTTTATTAACACCTAAAGGAATTATGAAATCAGTTCCAAGTTTCCCTTATGCCCACCAGTATATAGTAACTGACACATAAGGTTGATCATAAGCAATCAGAGGGTGATATCTTTATGTATATGTTGTGTAACTGCCCATACTAGTGAAAATATTAAGCAACGTACTGCCATGAATTTTACACAGATAATTCATTTGCTGTTACTCTATGTATTGAAGTCAATGTAAGTTATGATGGTGTTTGTCAGTTTAGAAAATTAGCTCCAACTATGAAAATGTCCTAAAAGTTCAATTCTCAGCACTGGGTACTTAGTCTTTGTTTCAAGAGAAACTCTGCCAAGTAATTTGCAGCACCAGCTCCCAGTGGAGTAGAGGTTAATCAGTAGCTCCTGGAATACAAGACAGATCCCAGAGCCCTGGATGACCCCAGTGGAAAGTTATCAATGTTAAGCAAGTCTCTAATCCAGACACATGCTCTGTTATTGCAATTCAGTGTAAATATTTATGATAACACTTCACCACAGGCTGCAGAAGCCTCATCACCACAGGCACCATTAAGAAATTCTCTGTACTTCAGCACTGTATTCGTCTTGTAGATAGATGTCCCTTGTAGCTGCAATTTTCAGAACAGAAGTCATAGGCAGGCAGCAGGACGGGTTACCCAGCAAAGCCGGACAGAATGAGACTTTGAAGGCTGTGTAGACCCAACTGGTCAATCGTCACAGAATCAATCACAGAATCCTTTGGGTAGGAAGGGACCTCAAAGATCCTCTAGTTCCAACCCTTCTGCCTGATCATAGAATCATAGAATCACCAGGTTGGAAAAGACCTCTAAGATCATCAAGTCCAACCATTCCCAGCACTGCCAAGGCCACCACTAACCCCTGGCACTGAGGCCTCGTCTACCCGGGCTGTGAACACTTGCAGGGACGGTGACTCCAGCCCTGCCCTGGGCAGCCTGTTCCAATGCCTGAGCACCCTCTGGGCAAGGAATTGTTCCTCAGCTCCACCTAAACCTGCCCTGGGACAGCTTGAGGCCGGTTCCTCTTGTCCCATCCCTTGTTCCTCGGGAGCAGAGACCAGCCCCCTCCTGGCTCCATCCTCCTGTCAGGCAGTTGGAGAGAGCAATAAGGTCCCCTGAGCCTTCTCTTCTCCAGGCTAAACAACCCTATGACCTCCCTGTCCCTCCCAGTCTCAACTAGCCTATGGGCCTATGGTGAAACTGTAGCTGATGGACAGTTGCTGACGGACAACCAGAGCTGAATTCTTCAGCTATTTCCCTATCACGTGTTGCAGTAACAGCCACATGCAAGTCCTTAGAAACAACCTGACTATCGATACTAATTACTGATGTCTCAGAATCTCCAAAGACATACCTCATTCCTGTCTCTGTACTGGACTGCTAGGCGATTGTGAGCATTTAATTTCAAATCTCTGTAGGAGTCTGTTTCTTCATCTTTAAAATTGGGATAAATGATACTGGAACCCCAGGCAAAGTAATTAAGGATTTGCATTGAAAATCTAATAATAAAAGTAACTCACTGTTACTAGCACCTGGTTGGCACTTAGTAAAAGTGTAACGAGCCCTAATAACCAGGCTAGAGAAACATGCTGTTGGGCAGTATTTCCTCCACAATGATCTAACTTTTCCAGTGAGACTACTACAAATAGATAAATTTGAAGTGTATTCAGTATTTCAGTACAACATTAAAGGCAAAATTAGTATGATTTTCTTGGGATATATTGCCTTAGTTCCACATTTCAAGAAGAGATATGACAGACTTGAAATAAGGGCTACTGAAAAGCTACAGTAAAGTGAAGTTACGACTTTCACATCCCATCTATGAGAAGGGGAGTGACAAAGATTCTCAAATCCTGTTGGTGTGGATTAACGTGAGATAACACCCAAGGTCTGTACATAAACATCAACTTTAATGAAACAAATACTCTGTAAGCATTAACCATCTCACAATTATATTCTACCTAAGTTATGCGGCTTCATGAGAAGTCACGGCAGGCCTTGTTTTATTTAACAACTTTGAGAGCAAAGAGGGAGAGAGACACAGCAGTAGTTGACTTAGGAACCTGTCAAGGGACTGTCATATATTCTGTATTATTTTGGCAAGGAGTGAGCAAAGTGTGGTTGACATGACAGCAGAAAAACAGGTTTAAGTTCTAACAAAGATAAACTATTGACACTAACTCTCTGTCTCTGCTCTCAGACACACATTTTTGTTCTGGATTTCTGATCATCAGGCAGCTATGCAGACATGTTTGGTAGATTTAGACCACTTGGGACTTTAAACATTGTGCCTGAGGACCATTTAATGCTGATAAAAACTGCACAGGAGCCCCCTCCTAATCAATATTAAGTGCAGTTTAAAGGGTATTTAGCTAGCATACCTGAAATTCAGTTACAGTTCTATTTTTTCATGTAAGGCATATATACACAGACATGTTTGTTTATTTTGTATAAAACACAAGCACAATTATTATAAACTACTACAAGACTGCCAGGCAGCCTTTCTGCAATTGCTAGAAGACAGGAGCTCTGACCTCAGATGGCAACCTGTATCATTACCACAGAGAAGACCTAAGCAACTGTATTGATTGGGTTTCTGAAGGATACTGCAGCAGGATGGAGTGCTAGATTAAAATTTAACTACTCCCATTATCCCTAATCAATTATGTCTTTACTCATGTAACATTCACTGTATGACATCCAAAATCAAGTCAAGACACAGCAATGAAAGATTTGGAGTGGGGAAGCAAACTAGAATCTGACAGAACAGAGCCAGACAGCAGTCAGTTAAAAGAGAGATTTATGAATAAAGTGTGTTATTATGGAAATGCCAATACACATCACTTCAGGCTGGTGACTTTCGACAGTTTTGAACCTGCTTTATGGCATTGCTTCCATTTGCTACTGTGTTGGGCTTATGATTACTTGCATCCTACATTTTTTCAATATATTTTCACTGCCCTAAGCTACTTGCCATTTCAGTAACACCCAAACAAGCAAAAAGCAGTAAAAAGTTTAACTTTTTCATATCACAACTTACAATTCCCATTTCTTTCTACTCAAAAAGCAACTATGCATACACACTGTCATGAGTTATTAGAGGAAAGTTATGTTGTACAATCTAATGACAAGTTAATTTAAAGAAACCTCTGCCAATGACAATTTGGGATATTGCACTACAAAGCTTGCATTGTAAAAAGCAGAGTTTTACTAAATAAACTCATTATTTTGAATGGCACCGTGTTTCCCTTAGTCTAACAAGCTACATTTGATCATACAAACAGAAAAACCTCAACGTCGCTATCTGCCTCTTGAACAGTGACAGCTTAAGCTTCTATTTAAATTAGTTGCAAATAGGGACAAAATTAGAAATTCGAAAGAAAACAAGCTTTTCTTTCCTAAGAAGATATTCATAACCTGATGGGTAAATAAAGAATGAGACAACCAGGTTGGTAAAACTTGCAAATAAGAGATTATACCGCTTTGTGCACACCATCTGAGGAAATTTTTACTTTATGTGAAATTTGTTCTACCACTTCAAGGGCCATATTCATCCACTTCTGTCTGTTTCCTTTTTCATTTCAAAATGAAAGATTTTCTTTTCAAAGCAATCTCTTTCAGCCATTTCTCAGTTTTGTACTTGGTTGTTGCTGTTGCTGGTGTTTTTTAAGTGGTTTTTTTAAAGAAACAGGCCATTAAGCATATGCCATGCATTGCTTGCCAAGACAGACAGAAAACTGTTTCCCTATCCATAGGACCTACACATACATTTAATTCAAACAATTACATTTCATCAAAACTGTACGCAGAGGAAATAAAAACAATCTACAAATCACATGCTTTGGCCAAGGCAGCAGATGCATACTTTGCACAGTGGCCAACACAACACAAGCTGCAGTAAGAGGACAAATGGAAGGGAAAAAGTCACTTCCTAGGACTTATCTTCCTTTTCTTCCTCTCCTCAAACATTCCCTCAATATAAAAAAATTAAATCTGTTATAAGAGAGTTTAAAAGAGCTTCATTTTATTTAAAAGACATAAATGCCACCACATAGAAGTCAGAAAAAAAACAGATCTAAGGACCTTAACAAAGGTTTTCCCCTATGTTACTGTTGAGAAAGATTGCATCAGCACCTGTAGTGTTTTACAGCAAAATCACATAGCTGGTAAGCTCAGCCCTGCCACAACATTCAGTATGACCGAAGCACATGCAACAGACTGGTGCCCTCAAAACCTAGTTGGACACATAGAATTGAGCACTGGAAAGAGATCAGTATCTCAATTCTCAGCTGTGGCAAGAGAGTTGAGCTCTGAGGTTTGCACTGCAGGCATCATGCTGCTTTCTGAGAATAAAAAGTTGTGTTAATTGCTTCTAAAATACATCTGAGAGATTTTCACCCCATTCCCCAGCTCATGCCATGACAGCCATCTATGTCCTCCACGCTGAACTGTATGCCAAAAAGTGCTATTTTGGATCTCACTGCAAATATCTGAAACCTATAGTGCAATACTCAGTGATTTTGTTCTCAAATTTAGTGATTCTACCCTACCACCACTCCTGGGAATAGGAGGAAGAGAGAAGATTAAATCTGAATCATAACAATACTAAAGTTTTGCTGGTAATCCACAGCATGCACCTCATTGCCTCTTACACACATCATTCCCAGCAGTGGGAGGGAAAACACATAGATGTTCTATACATTTACACAATTGATTCATTATGTCCTGAAGTGGAGGAACATGAAGCCTGGTTCAAGTTCACTGCTACTACAAACAAACGAAAATACACTTCTGGGATCCAAAACTCAAAAACCTCAGAACCCGTCATGGAAACTATTTCAGATTCATCATCTAAATTGCCCTCCATTGTGCCATGAGGATGTGCTGTCTGTGTTGCCTCCACACTGATTATATGAATCAGTATGTTTAATTAAATAAGGTGTGAGACATTGAAGTGGGGAGGGGGAACAGGATTCTTGCTTGTTATGGTCAACAAATTAAATTCTATTCCCAGTCATACCACTGTAATTTGCTATGATTTCCAGCCAATGAGGTAAATACCTACTCTTACCCCATGAAAAGAGATAATGTTTAGTATAAGTGAGCACAAAATGTAACCCAGAGGATTTATTACGGACCTCCAAAGCTGTGAGAACAGAATTTGATCACCATCTTGTTTCCTGCTCTATAGAAGCTGGTAAAGCTACAGCCATGCCAGTTATTTCAGAAACTCCAGCCAGTAGGTTTTTTAACATGCTTTCCCTGTTTTAAAATCCTGAGCCCAATTTGCCAGCAAGAGGGAGTACACAGAAAAAAGTGAGTAAACATCCTAATTGGTGCGATAGCATATTTTCTGCATTGTGAGAAGTGACAGAAGTAATATTGACCAATCACTGCCAGCTGACAGTGAAATGTCAAGACAAGGTTGGAACAATATACTTCATAATGAACCAACTCTGAATGCAAAGTCGAGCAGGGAAAGCAGAAATCAAGTGAGAATGAAAAAGTATAAACACTTCTGATTAACAGCCAATAGCACCAGCTGGAACAGGCAATATAACAGTCCTGTGGATCAGAGGGGTCAGCTCCACTGGTGACAGGCTTGGCAACACAAACCCTGTTAGCAGTGAGAGGAAACCTCATTTGCTCACAAATTTCAGAGGATGTTTCTCAGGCATCCATAGCAAATTGATGTTAGTATATGAAATTGCATTTAGTCCTGATTTGCTGGCACCCATCCCCAAAACATCCAAACAAGCCATAGCCAACATTGATCAAGATAACAACCAGGTGGCAAAGCACTGCTTGAAAGCAGTCAGTGCTAACACAGCCCGAGTTCTGGAGGTAGGACTGTACAACAGCTTCCCTAAGAACCCTCCTGAGTGGGCTCCTCATGTATGGGCTTACACCAAACACCACCCACCACCAAGAAAACATATACTTCATCAAGAAAAAGAAAGAGAAAGAGAAATAACTGAATGCTGCTCGATTTTACAGCCCCATGCAGAAGCAGAGTTGCCAGTCAGCTGAAAATGCTGCATCCAGGAAGTAGTCTATAAGTAGGTCTTAATTACAGACAGTTAAAAATTAACGTCATAAATATAATATAATATCTGAATGGTATCCTTCTGCAGGAAAGTGCCTTATCAAGATCTCATTTTAAAAATAAATACTAATTTCTGGTCTCCAGAGGGCTCTTTTCAGCATCCCAGTTCTAACTTTTCTATGCATTTGTAACTTCAGAGCTAAAAATCCATGCAGGATTTAAACAAGTACACTAGAATTAAAAGATGTTTTCCAGTAAAATGACTGTGAACTAACAGTCTCCTAGTTCTTCATATTGCTGCAATTCCAAATGAGGCAAAATTGGACTCTGCAGTCTCTGCGGAGACTTCCATCAACTTCAATTTGGAATGTAAGCCACAGTCAACGGGCAGATCCTCAACCAAGGTAAATAGCAGGAGCTCTATCACACATCAATAACTAAAAGCACGTTGAGATTCACAAATAAAATAACAGTCAGAGACTACAGTTATGACTTCAAAGCATGCTGAATGCTGCAAGACTGGAGGAGAACCTGCCAGCTCCTGACCAGAGCCTGGTGGCAGCCAGTGGGAAGAGGAGCTCCATCTCCAGCAGGGGCTCTACTTGCACAACAGTTTTGGATGTTTTTCTCCCCACATGTTATGGAACAACCTAAAAATTTTTCATCTCATTATCTCATCTTTAAGAGGCTGGAAAGAGACTGTAAGCACACCTTTAAGCTACATGATGCCAGGAACCCCACTGCTGCAACATAAACAGATGGATGGAGTCATGGAATGATTTGTGTTGGAAGGAACCTTAAAGCTCATCCAGTTCCAACCAGGGACACCTTCCACTAGAGCAGGTTGCTCCAAGCCCCTGTGTCCAACCTGGCCTTGAACACTGCCAGGGATGGGGCAGCCACAGCTTCTCTGGGCACCCTGTGCCTCAGCACCCTCCCAGGGAAGAGCTTCTGCCTCAGAGCTCATCTCAATCTCCCCTGGGGCAGGTTCAAGCCATTCCCTTTATCCTGTCCCTACAGGCCCTTGTCCAAAGCCCTTCTTTAAGTTACTTAGAGGCCCTTTAGGTATTGATATTTTTCCCTTTCTTTTCTAAGCTCATATCTCTACCAGCATATAAAACTACTTTTCTTGCCTAATGCATATTCTTTTCATTAAAAGAATGGGTGAATATTTGGTGAACTGTCTGGGAATGACTGACTGCTTATTATGAAGAATAATTTATATTTCATATTGCTTCTGTTTCATTTACCGAAAAGTCCATAAATGACTTTTTAAGAACTCAAATCATTATATTGTTAAGAAAACAATTAAGTAGCCCCAACAACATTCGATGTAACCAACATAGGTACTGGTTATTATAAAATAATATTTTATGTTTCCTTATTCACAGACTCATAGACTATGCCAAGTTGGAAAGGACCCATCGAGTCCAACTGCTGACTTTACAGAAGGCAACCTGAAAGTTGAACCATCTATCCAAGGTCATTGGATAGATGGTTTGGATGTTCAGACATTCTTGAACACCAAGAGGCTTCCCTGAAGAGCTTGTCCTCCAGGGAAAGATTTATCTCAGGGTTTATTTCTATTTACCTAGAACTCCTAGGAAAAAGAAAAAGTGAGTCATGCAGTTGCACACAATACTTTAATAATAAGACCTGTAGCCGTGTAAAGACAGACATCCTCTTGGGTACAAAAACTTACATTTCTAAGATAGTATTTATATCCTTTTAAATGAAAAGACTACAGCTGGATGCTTGTTTGGTCTTAGGAGCCTGGCAGAGCACCTAAGTGTAGCAACTTCTTCATCTTCTTCTGAAAATGGTTTATGAATTTACATCAGAAACCTCCTTTGTAAACATTTTTAATATTAGAAAAGTAGTTTCTTCATTCAGAACTTTGCTGTGCAAACTTTGAGTTACAACAGAGCTGGGGAAGTCAAGAAGATTGCACTGAAAGTAAAGATAGAAATTTCCAGAATTCAGTCCTCTAAATCAGACCACACTAGTGAAGCACTGACTGCTAGAACTGCTACAAGTTACCTCTCAAGATGATGGGAAAAGGAAAATCCACACCCAGAAGACAAACTTCACAGTGAGTGCAGCCAAGCAAGGATTCAGATACCACCTGCCTGGCTGAAAACACAGGGGACATTCAAAGTAGACTGGGATAAATGAACTGAGCTGTGTTTTAAGAAGGATACTGGGATTAATTAATTGGAGCAAGATTAATTAAAAATGAATGTGTAATTTACTAGAGAAATGAAGGCTTGGTGGCTTAGTCTCTAGACAGGGAATTAAATGTCTTTCCACTTAACTCCAGTGAGATTTTTAAATAACTCTGAATTAGTCAATACGTGCCCATTTAAAAAACAAAAAAGGGTGTTGTACAAGGAAACCCTGCCCTCTGGCTAAAAGGATTTAAGTTCAGATACAAGCTCTTCCACTGTGACACTGTGCAGTTCGCTCGTCTCCTGTTCTTCACCCGCCATAATTAAAATAAGAAGAATAATTAGTTCTCTTCCTATCTTCTTTCCCTTACATCGATTTAGAGATCCAAATCTTCAAGGCAGGGACTTGATCCTACGTATCACATGTAAAGAATTACACTTGGTTTCAGTTTGGCACCTAGATACTAGCACAAGCTACATTGGCCATAGTAGAGTTCATGTTATTTCTTTACCCAAGATACTGTGAGGATTTAACTTTTAAACATTTACAAAGCTGATTTTCAAGGAATTATGAAAACTATTGACGGGTTCTTGACCATTTAAAGGTTTTATTGTTTCATAATTTTCACATCACCCTTTGCCAGTCCATCTGACTTCAAAAGCTCAGAAGAAAAGCATTGGATTTTGCCTTAAACTCTGAAAGACTATGAAGTTCATGTGGTTTTGAAGAAAAAAAACCCACAATAAATCAACTCAGGCTGGTCTGAAGAATGACCTATGATTGCTTGAGAGGTCAGGGAGGTTTAGGGAGTCTTCTGTAGTAAGAGACAGAGCTTAGGCATAAACCAAAAACTAATCATAAAAAGTAGAAATCAAATCTCTCTGAACTACTGTGCCCACACCCAAACAAGCCACATAGTATGAGCAAGCTATTTTCTTGCGCATGGTTTTCCCTCCCTCTTTATTAAAGGATCACACTGTGTGCCCTGGATCCCCACACCTCTTTGCCATAGGTTGATTAAATTCCAGGGCTGAATTTTGATTCCACTGTAAATTAAACAAGCAGGTAGCAGAATATATTATCAGCTGATGTATATCCTCACACAGCTCCAAAGGAATTCCTGAGTGCCAAAAGCTAATTTGTCTATAATGTTTAAAAGGATTAAGAAGCATGAAGGGCTCCCACTCTGGTAACAGATTTATTCTGTCTGGTCACCAGTGTTCCAATTTCATTGCTAAAAGCTTCAACAAATTTCTGTTTGCTCTTCCATTTGTGGCACTATACAAATATTATGAAATGGTTTAGTGCCACATGCGAGCTCCTAATGCTTTTCTGTCTTCTCCGAGATAGTCTTTAATTAGTCAATAATTGCTTGAAGGCGCCAATTGATTGGCATTATAAATACAGGAAAATGAAAACGGTCCTTTTATTTCAGAGCTGTATTTAAGGTTTTAGTAGGATGTTAGCAGCATATCATTAAATAGAATAGAGCAAAGTAGTCTACAAAGCACATTTAAGAAGCATGACTAAACACCATACTATCCTGCTTTACTTTTCAGATTAGGATAGTGACAAGTAGTAAATGAGGATTATGCATGTGCAGTTCTAGGAAACATCAAAATACTGTATCCTGCATTGTCTTGCTCATCAATACCCCCACAATTCAGCAGAACCTGACATGCAGCTGCAAACACTCAGCAGGTTTTTGGTGTCATTTCTGGAGAGATTTATGTTCTCTTTAGCTCTAGAATGCTCTATGTTCATTTTATAAAAGCAGAAACAGGTTTCATCTGTAGTTCTGTTCCTGTGAATTCATTTATCTCTTGCCAGGGCCTAATGAAAAACATTTTAAGCTGGTATTTCTGGAGGTATCAGGCCACATTTGTTTTTCCGACCTACACTTTTCTATTTCCTTTCCTTTTGTTTTGGCCTCCTGTGGAAAATAGAGCAGCTGAAGACCTTGCACTAGTCACTTATAAGAGACAGCCACCTGACACTTTGGAACACCAAGGTCTTGCTGGTCAATAGTATACATAAAGTTTTCATGAGGCAGTTGACCAACTCTAAACTGAAGGAATGATTTAACAATTATTGTCCCTGCCTGTAAATGAAACACTTCATTCATGTTTAGACATGTACCTGTGGAGATCAAAATACATCTTTATGTATGCATAACTTAGTTCCAAGTCAACTGAAGTCTGTCCAGGCTTCAAGACCATGAGCAGGAGGACATAGTTTCTACACAAAGCCTACACACCACACTTGCAAGGTTTCTGCCAGTGTAAACCTGGAGCAGAAAACCTGCACAAGGAGGAGTAAAGTAATTCTTTATCCACTCACCTGGACTAAATTAAATCATCAACAGGAAACTAGTGCCCAAAGGTAGGGCAAAAAATCCAACAAAACGAATGTTTCAGAGCACTGTCAATACAAATGTTTTTATATAAATTTTACCTGTAAGCTATTCAGCTCCAGAGGAAGTCAGCACCAATAAGAGGATATTGTTTAAATCCACATGGGATCAGAAGCCAGCATGAAATCTCACTGTTACCCCACAGCTCTGAGCATGGTCCTGGTAGGACCAGCACCAAGATGGCAGTGTTCAAGGCCAGGCTGAATGGGGCTTGAGGCAACCTGCTCTAGTGGAAGGTGTTGCTGCCCATGGCAGGGGTTTAGAACTGGATGAGCTTTAAGATTCCTTCTAAACCAAACCAGTCTGTGATTCTATGTCTAAGCTGAAGCACAGTAGCTGCTTTCAGATGTCTGGCTGGCCAGGTCTTACCCATTTTGAAGCATTTTGATATGTGCCATCAGAGCACCCACCTCTGCGTTTAGACGGGCTTTTCCTAGGTGCCATTTATAAAGTCTGCACTCCTTGAAAGCCCAGGAAGCTCTGGCCTGCAGTGCTGCCCTGGGCACAACAGGCACATGGTAATTGTGCAGAAAAAAACCCATCTTTCCTATTTATTCCACATTTTTAGAAATTTTTGATTACATACTCTGGTTATATATAGAAAAATCTCTACTGTAGAGTACTCATGCATTAGCATGTGCTGTACTGATAGATGAAGGCCACCACTAAAAATAACAGCCAGCTTTCGCTCCTCGTCTCCCCGGCTGACACCAATGCTGGGTGAAATATGTTGCACTTACACATGCAAAGTCACAAGGCAGAGGAGATGGTATTAAAAAAGGCCATGCCATGCTCCCGAAGGGCAGCGTCTGCCACGCACTGAGGTGACACAATGCACAAGCCACCATCCCTCATTGATACCTTTCTGGTTTTTAAAAGAGGTGAGTCAGTGGTCTGTAAAATTCAGATGGGTACCTGATGGCGTACAGGCTTGTGAAGTGACAGGAGAGATTGCGTCCAGAGAGTGATGGCAAATGCTGCTGAACGCAACCAGCTGCCAGTTACCACTGTGTCCCTGAGAGCCACAGCCTGGCCTCCCGCCGAAAGCAAAGTTTGTATTATAAGCAAGCCCTGGAGAGTCATTTTCTGAGATATTTCCCTTCATTAGAACCCCTTTATTTTAATTATTTTTTTCTAATTGTGTGAAAACACAGACATTGTTAGGTGAATAGCATTAAAAAACTTTATTCAATGTCCAGAGAAGCTGTGGCTGCCCCATCCCTGGCAGTGTTCAAGGCCAGGTTGGACACAGGGGCTTGGAGCAACCTGCTCTAGTGGAAGGTGTCCCTGCCCGTGGCAGGCGTTGGAGCTGGAGGAGCTTTAAGTTCCATTCCAACACAAACCAGTCTGGGATTCTGTCCATTCATCTTTGGAGGGTTTTCTTCATCAAACTACAGCAAAGCACTAGGGAAATTTTGCAGCAACATGTCAATTTAATTTAAAATGTTTCAGATTCGGGACAGAAACAGTGGTTTATTTTGTGATAAATTAATAAAACAAGCTCAAGTTATTAAATGGCTATCCTGCTCCTTGTCAGATGATTTTAAATGGGGTTCCCCTGATATGGCTGTAAGGGCATTATGTTGTTCTAATCTTACAAGGTAGCTTAGATGTTCTAAATCCATTTTCATCATCTCTCCAAACGTACTCTATTTTCACCAGTTGAGAGACAGTGTAGAATAAAAACTTCGAGCCTGTATTCTCTGTACTGACGCCATTTCCTAGACAGTTGTAATGAAAATCAGAAACGGAAAAATGTAAAGCAATCTAATAAACAGAGAAGAATGAAAGCATTTTGTTTTCCTCTATCACCAAAACAGTTCTCATGATCACATACTAATACATTTCCTAATGAAATATTCTTCCTGGTTACAGCACCAAGGTTTGGGCTTGGAAGGGTAGGTTCTCTTTTCAGCTTTCCTGAATTACTCTGGGTCACCCTGAATGACCTTCCAATGCTTTAATTTTTCCCATCTCTCAAATCGAAATAATACTCAATATTCATCTCGCAGCAGGATTCCGTTGTTTAATCAGAGCCACTGCGCAGAATTTTAATACATTATGAATTCCCCCATGGTCTGTCACTCAGTAGGACTCAAGGCTGTTTGTAGTGGGTGCCACTGACTACATGTATCTTTAAATTGAAAGTACTTTTTATGTTCTGCCTCTGCCCCTCCATTTTTGAGGACCAAAGCATCCTGACAAAAGGAGTACAGCATAATCAACGATTATTTCAGTGCCTTCAAGTACTGCAGCTCTGCCTGCGTGTTGAGAGGATGTTCAAAGGACCTCTCCTATCTTGGGGAAAACAGCTTTTGTCTACAAGTCATTTCAATTTCTGTCTTTCAAGTCTGCATCTCAAAAGTGTTCATCAGTTCTTAGAACCACTCAAAATATGTTAAGGCACATGTATCTTCTTTTCAATTTCAATTTATGCTCCTATTTATTCTTGACATGTCAGAATAACCCCATGGTAAGTGAAATATTATTACACTTATTTTGCAAAAAGGAACAACAGCACAAACGTAAATTGCAGACCCTCAGAGGAATCATTGACAATTGCACCTAAGCAGATTCTAAAAGCTGAAGTTGCACAAAAGATCCTGTAACAAAACTTAGGATTGGAAATTCTCTCAAGATAGCAACTCTTAAATGCCTTCCCCCAGTAAGAATATTTGCAGTAATCCCTGTGTTCAATCAAATGTGTTCATTTCTTGTTTCTTATTTCCATGAGTTGTCAAACTCCTTCTGTTGCCATAAATACCTGCTTAACTTTTTGAATACCTGCTTAACTTCTTTTTTGAAGGCAGACACCCCATCACTCGTGAGCAAGGATGGAATAAGAGTCTTGAGCTTTTCATTATCATGTATGATCACCATCAGAGCTCCTGTTCTGATGGTGTATCTGGAGAACACAAGAAACCATGTTTTCCTGGACTCTGACCTCTGATGTAGAAGGCAACAAATATAAAGACTATGAAAGAGCAGTGTCACCTTCAGTTTAAGTTGGAGCCACAATGAGAACAAGACAGTTAGAGACTACAGCACAAGGCAATTTTTTAAATATAAGAGTGCGGAGAGCAGAACCACTGCTTCAGAGCATGGGATGTGCATAAACACTGCACCAAGGGCAAAAAGGACTGTCCAAAAAGTTGTACAATTTGTCTGAGCTAGCTATGTGCGCTGCCTTTGTCTTAACAGATAACCACTTCTGTGTGGCAAGTTTCCCATCTACTTCTGGAGAGAATTAATCACCCTTTCACAATACCCATATCACTGTGGAGAAGCATAGACTATCAACAATCTAGTCAAACCCAAAGTAAGAGGAGACCAATCCTACCATAACTGATTTATCCAAAGACTCTCAAAATACATCTGGCGGAACTGAAAATGAAATGCCTCAGTTAGCAATCACTCATCCCTATTATGCTACAGTTTTTCTTTAAACTGGCTCTGGGGATTTATATATCTCACATTACCCTACTGACTCATCAGAATAGAAGAATATCAAGAATTAATGCAGTTAACCTATTACCCACCTATGTATCTATAGGGTTTTCTCCCTATGTTAAGTTTTATTTATTTGTAAAAGTGGGAGGGTTTATTTCAGGCCCTCTCCTGGTTTAAAGTGGTAGTAGCCTGGCTTTATTGCACAATACACATTTTGGGGAGATATAAATTCATACCTGGGAGTACAGTGAAATTGCTAGTTCACTAGAGCTGCAGGGGCAAAACACAAACTTAATCCGGCACTTAAACTGTTTTCCAACCATTTTCTTGATTATTATAATTATTATAAGGTTGACTGATTACCTTAACAGCAGTTACATCTCTGAAGAGGTTCACGCTGCGTCACGACACTGGTGATAGGAGTTTCTAAAGTAACACTCACCGTTCATTTTCGCACATGCAGCAGAACCACTTGCTAGACGAGAGTAGCAGGAAACATCCTGGTTATTCCTCCTCCCCTCAGAGAAACCCCGCTCCCTTCTGGGGCAAGCCAGGGCTCTTGTCCCTTGTTCAGCAGTCTTGCTTCGTTGTGCTTCTCAGAAATTAATTCTGAAATATAATTACTGCCTTATTTGTGCATATCAATAATTACCTGAGTAAGTTGTAACTGATTGTCTGCACCAACATTGGAGAGCACAGAGGCTGTGGTTCAGAAGATAACTGGTGCTTTTCTGCTTTCCCTCTTCAGCTGCAGACTGTAGGTTGAGTAAGGGTTTAGTTTCAACAGTAAATACTAAATAAAGTTTTTGTAATGACAGTGCACGCTATATGGCAAATCAGCTATCCTTGAAAGATGCAAAGCTGTAAAACCCAATCTTTCACGTTCCCTTGTCAAAGAACTATCCATGCTGCTTCACTGTCATTTTTCTCTTCTTTTGTTTTCTTCAGTTTTAAAAATAGCAAGGATTGTGTAATAAGAACAGAGTGAAAGGGATCATCTTTTAACTCAGGCTTGGCTCTGAGAATCAAACGATGTACATACTATTTTAGACTTCAATACCTTTAGAAAGTGGAAAATGCATGAAGTTGGTCAGAGTGCTTGAAACATGTCTGTCCAATGTTTGTTGGACAAACCATTTACTTTTGTCACAGCTCACATTCGACAATAACTAAAGACAGCTCCCAGTGCTTTCGCATCTCTTTCTGGTTTAGGTAATGCTCACAGGATCATCCATTCACGTTAATAACAACTTCCCTCCATGAGGGAGGAAAAGGGTTGATGCTGGCTTGGACTTGGGAATGCCTGCAGAGGTGTAACTAATGGAAAGTAGCACTGGGTGTACATTGGTGGATACACACCAGCTCTAGTTTTGTAGCTCAAAAGTGGAAGTATTTCAGCGGTTGTTTGTTTTCAAAGAGATCTTATTCTGCTAGAGCAAAATAAATACACTGTGCTTATTTGGCAGAGACAGATTTCACTTTCTGAACACAGAAAGCAAACTGGCCTTTGTAAATACACATTTCTTAGTACAGCTGTCTCCAAACTATCCCCCTGTGGCAAATGTAAAGCTCTGATTCCAAACTCTTTACTGAATGTTAACTTAATAATGAAGATAACTATGTTGAGACATGCACTCTTTTTTTTATATATATATATATATTTTTTTTTTTTAGTTTGTAGTAAGTTACATGTAAAGCTTCTGGAATAAAAAGAGAACTAAGACAAAACTGACAGGAAATCTCCCAAGAGTAATCATCACTTTTTCTTTTCCTGCAGAAGATAACACTTGCACAAAGGACCTTACCTTTAGTTTAACAAAGCCAACAGTGCAGTGAGGTCAATATACATCACCTAATTAGAAATGCTTATCTGAATTCAAAACATAGACATCATTAAATAGAATGGAGTACAAGATGCTTTTAATGGCTAATGTTGCCTCCAAAAGAATCACTGATACGAGAGCAACAAGGCCTTTTATAAAATTAAAGTAGCATGATAGGAACGATATGAGAGATGGTGTGGTTTTCATTCCTAGGAGGCACAAAATGGGCTGGAACTCCTTGGCAGACAGACAGTGGTGTGGAAAGATCTACTAGAGGCTTAAAAAGTATTAATACTTCAAGAAAGTTAAATAGGGACACAAACTGTATTCTGGGCTACATCCAGAGAAGTGTCACCAACGGGGGATTGTCCCCCCTACTCTGGGGTGCCCCGACACAAGAGGGACGTGGAGCTGCTGGAGCGAGGCCAGAGGAGGCCCCGGAGCTGCTGCGAGGGCTGGAGCAGCTCTGCTCTGGAGCCAGGCTGAGAGAGCTGGGCTGGGGCAGCTGGAGAAGAGAAGGCTCCTCAAGGGGACACCTTAGAGCAGCTCCAGTGCCTAAAGGGGCTCCAGGAAACCTGGAGAGGGGCTTTGGACAAGGGATGGAGGGACAGGCCAAGGGGAATGGCTTTAACCTGCCAGAGGGGAGATTGAGATGAGCTCTGAGGCAGCAGCTCTTCCCTGGGAGGGTGCTGAGGCGCTGGCACAGGGTGCCCAGAGAAGCTGTGGCTGCCCCATCCCTGGCAGTGTTCACGGCCAGGTTGGACACAGGGGCTTGGAGCAACCTGCTCTATTGGAAGGTGTCCCTGCCCGTGGCAGGGGTTGGAGCGGGATGAGCTTTAAGCTCCCTTCCAATCCAAACCAGTCTGGAATTCTATGATCAGACAATGCTATTGAATATGACAGATTGAAAGCAGCATGTGGGTCTGTTAGTTCCTACATACCAACTGTCAAAGGAGGGAAGACACGCCAAGGCAAGACCACTCCAAACTTGTCTTTTGTCACTTCTTCCATTGTCCATTACTTCTCATTTCAGGAGACAGGCTCATGACTTAAATAGGTAATCAGATCTCCAGCCACCTTACAGACGTCTTGCATTTACACCTGACTACAAAACCAGTAGCTACTTGCTCTCCCTTCTGCTTTTATTATGAGCAGTCACAAGGCAGAGTCAAGTATCTGCATCACTGGATGTAAGTTTTTGGAAATCACAGTAACCAGAAAGGACCATGTTGATTGTACAGGTTCTCAACCCTCACATTCAGTACTGTGTAACTGCATTTCAGTGCAGGGTGAGCAGCTGCAGCAATACCTTCCTCACCAGTTTCTATCACATCTACAACAGTTCCATCTCTTCCCGCATCATTCACTAACATGGATAACTTGCCTGTGTCTTCCCAAATGCTCCTGGCAACTTCCAAAGTAGCAGTAGCTTCCAGTTATAGAAGTTTTGCAGGCATTGTAGAGCTAATACACATTAGGATTATTGGTTGGTTGCTTGCTTGCTCCTTTCAAAGAAGTGCCCATCATTTGTGGCATAGCCTGCTGGTTAGTTTCAGAAATACCAGAATTAATTTTCTCAGCTTGCAGTAATGCCGGACCATTACCTCCCACTTCCAAAGACATCAGAACAAAGACTTAATTGGTGCAGAATATTCTGTGTTGGGACACCTTCATGTGAAATTGGACAACTACACAGCAACCAAAGCAATGCCTTTCTAAGTAGGGGCAAAGGAGGCAAGAAGGAGCTTTACTCTGTATACAGTTGAAGGGAGAGGAACGCTGAGTTCTATCTCCAGTATCA
The DNA here is from genome assembly GCF_000696875.1 of Nestor notabilis. Taxonomy (NCBI): domain Eukaryota; kingdom Metazoa; phylum Chordata; class Aves; order Psittaciformes; family Psittacidae; genus Nestor; species Nestor notabilis. The sequence continues at coordinate 7,105 of NW_009925881.1, read as the reverse complement.
GCCATGGATTTTATACTAGTTACTCACTGCCTAAAATAGAATAAATATCTATGACTAAGGAAGAGGAGGTACAGGTGTAGCAATGTGAACTTCCTTAACCTACAGACCTAACTCTCACCATTGGAACAAATCCAGTACAGCAACCTCAGTCGGAATTACTTCAGAAAGAACCATATGGAGAACTGCAGTTTCCTAATTTTTAATAGCAGTGTCTTTCTTCTGCCCTGAAAACTATGTGTTAGTACTGACTAAAGACATCTTGAGCAAATAGGAAGAAGAAACAAAACAGAAAAGCACATCATTATACAGAATCAATGCAGATATCACCAGCCAAAAAGTGGTAACAGTGATAACAGGTTCTGAGGGTGGCCAGCAGAAATAATGCAAGAGAGAGAGGCAAAGACAGTGTAGTCCATGAGCACAACTGTCTACAATTATTGCTAAAGGAAGCCCATTACTAGTATGGAGACATTCACCCTGATTTACTCATTGAAAAGGTGGCATATTTGCCAGTAAAACTGTTCAAACAGGGGAGGGCACACTGTCAGTAAATTGTGTCTCTTCAGTGATGTATTGTCTACTGTATTACAACCTGCCTCATGAAAGCAAAAACTTTAGTCTACCTCTTGACAGCAAAGGACAAGATGACTGACTATCAGTTTGTATCTTTAAACACAGTGAACCATGACAGAAAAAAAGCAACAGAGTTGTTGCTGTGAATTCATCCCCTATTCCCGGGGCTCTGGAGTTCTGAAAGTTTTATAGTGTTGAAATATTCTAAATCCAGGAAAGCACTGACTTGGTAGACTGGATTTATTTCCATGAGATTTCTTGTTAAACCTAAATCTGTCCAGTTTTATAATTCACTCCCTGAGATTCGTGAGCTCTTCCACATTTCAGATTTTAGAAACTATTGCTGTGCCTAACAATTTATGAAGAAGGTTGTGTATGAGTTGAAATGGTGCTAAGGGAAAAAAAAGAAGACGTTGGAAAGAATTACTGCTAAAAAACTAAATTGACTTGGAAACCATACACATGTTGTGAATTCTGCTGCAGCCAATATGATTTTACTTGAGGAACTTGATTTCCACATAGCTCTCCATACAGCTCCTGTTGGCTTTAAAAGTACTTTTTTTTTTCTCTGTAAAATATCAGTGCCTTTCTGTGCCTGTAATTAATTTCTGATACAGGCTGTAATAGTTCTTTTGCAGGTGCAAGCTGATATGACTATTATTGATACTCCCCAGAAGCCTTGGGCAAAATGGGTAAGAAAGGATTTTATTATCTCAGAAACAGTTTTCCATTAAAAAAAATAATCCACTTTGCTTCAGGAATAAAAAAAAAAGAATCAAAATAAAACATAATCTGTCACAGATATGCTCTAAAGCAAAGAAAGCCTCTATAGAATCTCCAAGCAACCACTGCAGTCAAGGCGCTTTGCTAGGACTGGGGAAACCCAGGTCCAAGAACTTTGCTTGGATTAGGAGGAAAGGGGGTGGTACCTAAAATAATTCACACCTCAGACCAAACCAGTGACAGATTCACTGATATGCTCCCTCTCTGCTTCTCACCAGAAATCCGACACAGGAAATAAGGAACATTTATCAACAAAAGATTCAAGTAGTCAACATCACTTCTAGAACTCTGCTCACAAAAAGTAAGAAAGAAGAAAGATGGCCATGATGGTACACAAAGAGCATGACCATGAACACATGTAGAAGAAAATTAACAGCATTAAACACTTGATACTGTAGGATGCTTCTAAATTTCAATATATAGCGGTTTATTGCAAATATTACATCTATACTTTCTCACTGGATTACAGCAGCACTAATACATTAAGAACAGAAAAGTTCCAGTTCCAAAGATTTTAATTGGAAAAATGTTTACATGTGAGTTTCTTACGTATGGAAGAAGAAGAAAATGCATGACTTAAAAACATACAGTTGCTAAGTGGATCAGTGACATGCATTATTTATTTATACTCTAGGGCAAAGGGATTAATACTAGATTACAGTATGCAGGGTTCTCCCCATGTGAGCCTGACCCTTCACATGTGTCCCTAGAAAAGATCACGCTTCTTCAATTGATCTTTCCTAACTATTCACTAATTGATAACTCACACTGTATATAATTAGCCTTCATGTCACAACCTATTAAGCAGAAATGCAGTCATCCCTGAAAAATCCCAAACTGTGAATGTCAAGTTAACCCCTGCTTAGACCACATGTATAAATGATCAGCTGTACAAGAGCTAGGGTTTTCTGCAGAAAACCAGCACAAGCATATACTGCATAGCATTTTTTTAGGATTTTGTTTTAAATCAGTGCTGTTAGGAAAATATTAGTACTGTGTTACATTTGAGAAGCTGAAGTGCCAACAGTTTAAATCAACAGCACAACAAAGAAGAGGAAAGCCATTTCCATGACTTTCATCCCAATATTCACCTCGATTTTATCCAATCACTCATAATAATCACTAATTCAACTATATAGGAATCAGATTAACTATGGTTTTGGACTCCTGTCTTTTATATGTAACATAATAAACACATCTTGGATCAGATCTACACTTTGAAATACAGGGAAGTTTTCAGATGCCTAAAATGTCAATTGAAGTCAAGCGATGCTGTGGGCAACCTTATCTTTTCTTTAGGCTCCAATTATTGCTGATTTGTCTTAAAAGAGCTGTTTGCTTCCCAGAAGAAAGAAGAAAAATGCCTGCAGAAAAAATTCTGCTAAGTTGGAGAAGGCGTTTTACAATGTGAAATGCAAAGTAAAGGGAAAACGAGAACAAGGACTACATTTCATGCACACTGTTACTCTCCTGAATTCAATACAGCTGTGCCACCTGTGTATGTGTAATGAAAGGTACTTTCTTTTCTTTGGTAGACATTTTCTAAGTGTTTAATGATGTATTTAAAACCAATTTACCCCTCAAAAAAAGCTTTTAAAAAATTAAAAACTTTTTAAAATGTACGATTATGTATTAATTCTCAATAAGTTTCTGTATGAGATGTGATTATAAATTGCACTACAGAGGAATTAATAGACAATTTTATTAATATTTTTATGCACCATTCTACTACAAAGAATCAATAAACTCAGAGAGACATTTCTCTCAGAAATATCAAGGGACAGAATTGTTTACAGCTTACCATTAAAATTTCACAGAGAAGCAACAAACTACGTTACCACTTCAAATCAATTCAGTGCTTCGTATAGCACTTCATTCCTGGTACAGGCACACTCCTATTGTACATGTAACCACAGCTCCATGCCACTAGGAAGAACAATTGGGGATTTACATGTAAGTACCATTTAACATGTCATCAGGACAGCCTGTCCAAAAAGCGCAACTAACAATCTAATGGAAAGGATGTGCAATTACTGGTCTCTTGAATCAGTCAATATACAACTGGCAGTTCATCATTAGCCTGTATTCTGTGAATTGAACTGGTTAAATAAATGTATTTGATAAATAGGTATTAAATTAGCAGAGTCCAAGCTGGTATGCCAGGCTCAGCTTATTCAAAAACACTTTAAAAAAATGGTTTAACTGGTAAAGCTCAATGACAAATGTGAACATTCAGCACAGTGCTGAGCCACAGTTTTCCTTCTCATTCTTTTTACAGCTCACAGGCTGCCCAGGTAAGTGGTGGAATCACCATCCCTGGAGGTGTTTAAAAGACATGCAGATGTGGCACTTAGTGATACGGTTTAGCAGTGGACTTGACAGTGCTGGGTCAGCAGTTGGACTCAATGATCTTAAAGGTCTTTTCCAACATAAACACTTCTATGATTCTATTCTATGATTTCTCTAAGACAAAAGAATGTAATGTGTTAAACATTAATGCTCAGGAAGGAGACACAGTGCAAGAAGACAAAGAAAAACAGATGCACAACTAGAGAGGAACTGAATCCAGAACTATTTTTTCTAATTTCAAATTTCTATTTAAGCATCAAACCACATTATTTCAAAATTCAAAACATGTTATAAATAAATCCAAGCCCTTGGCACTGAACTTCAGCCAATACCATTTTGTAAGAAAAGATATACAATGCTGTCCTACTAATCAATCCTATAAAATATTTGATTTATACTGCAGCTTATACTGAACTCCAAAATGACCTGCTCAATGCACAGAACCAAAGTGTTACTGCAGAAAGAACTGTCCTGGTAGCCTGTCAGCACGGACCTTCATGAGACCTTATTTTTCTGCACATCTCTTGTCTGACAAGATGATTGCACAACAGGAGCTTTCAGCCACCAAGTTTCACATAATTTTGCATATTAGAATCGTAAAAGGAACAGCTTCTACCTTTAAGAGTCTCTAAAATAGACAAATAAAAGGATTTCAGTGACAGAGAAAGCACAGGCTTCAGACCCTGTGGGTCCAAAGTGTTTGTAGGGTACCAACACCATTTGCCCGTAAGTCTCCTTTGGCTTCTTGACAATGCAGACTGCTTCAAACAATGGCAAACAGCTATAGAATAGAAAAATCAACTTAAGAAGGTAAACTCGTAGAATCGTAGAATCACTTATCTTGAGTGATAGAACTTGAAGTGAACTTGAAGAACCTGAGTGAATAGAACTTAAAGCTCATCCTCTTCCAACTCCCTTCCATGGGCCTGGGCAGTTTCCACTAGAGCAGGTTGCTCCAAGCCCCTGTGTCCAACCTGGCCTTGAGCACTGCCAGGGATGGGGCAGCCACAGCTTCTCTGGGCACCCTGTGCCAGCGCCTCAGCACCCTCCCAGGGAAGAGCTTCTGCCCAAGAGCTCATCTCAATCTCCCCTCTGGCAGGTTCAAGCCATTGCCCTTGTCCTGTCCCTCCATCCCTTGTCCAAAGCCCCTCTCCAGGTTTCCTGGAGCCCCTTTAGGCACTGGAGCTGCTCTAAGGTGTCCCCTTGAGGAGCCTTCTCTTCTCCAGCTGCCCCAGCCCAGCTCTCTCAGCCTGGCTCCAGAGCAGAGCTGCTCCAGCCCTCGCAGCAGCTCCGGGGCCTCCTCTGGCCTCGCTCCAGCAGCTCCACGTCCCTCTTGTGCTGTTCCCCAGAGCTGGACATAGTAGAAATCAGATGCATTCATGATTTTTCATAAGCATGAACTAACATAAATATATTGCTTGAATCTGTTGGACAGTGAGCCTTTTTAACTGTACCTAACTGGATGTTACAGTGTAAAGCTCCAAATAATGTCACAGAAGACATATAAGATGCAATCCTGATATTCCTATTTTTTTTTTCATTTTAGTGATCAAAATGCTTCATGTTTTTCTTCTTCACTAACACAAGGCCAGTAAAACACATTCAAAGGCTGTTATAAGAATTCTGCAAATTCCAGAATACTGTGTCTTGAAAACTAAATGAGACACAAGCAGACAATGCCAAAGCTTCATTTCTATTTTTATCTGATTTGTATAGATTAAAGTTGCCAGAAAACTTTCAACTTCAAGCAGGACACTTCGCTGCCTTCTGTTTTCAGTATTCAAATGAAGAGGAAGGCCTGACCATCACAACTACAGCAGCCACAAATATTTAGCATTCATAAGAAATTGGAAGTTAGACACAGCAAAAGAGAAATTACATGGCACACATATCTATCAGATCTTCTTGTGCCATCTACTGCTGTGGACCCGACTGCTTCAGGCTGGCTGTGTCAGGAGAGAACAGTTCATGCAACACAGAAATTTCAATTCATTACTTTTTATTCTAATTCTTTTGCCTTTACAGGAATGCTTCTTATATTATTTTTATGGATCCATTTTAATGCTATCTTTGTGTTCCTAGGCATTGTCAGTCAGGATTCTGGGTCTTAACTCTATAGGAAACAAACTCCAATTTCAGCTAATCATCTTACATAATATGATAGGCTAAACACAGAAAACAAATATTTCCTAAAGGGGAAAAATAATTCTCAGGGAACGCATAATATTGCTCACTAAATTGAATTTTAGTCTTTATCTTCCCTACAGATCATCCATTGGAATCCTAAGTATTTATTTTCCTCCAGCACCCCCTATAACTAAATCCCCCAGGAATGTTTTGTTTAATTTCAGTCTCAAGTAAGGTTGGATTAATCAGTTTAAAACCCATTAGACTCTCCCACCACTACCTGCTTCACTGCTGAATTAAAAATGGAGCCATGCATGTTGCTTCTTCATGTGAAGCAAGACATGCAAATAACGAAATAACGCAAGTGAGACTCTTTTCATAGCTTTAACCTGCCAGAGGGGAGACTGAGATGAGCTCTGGGGCAGAAGCTCTTCCCTGTGAGGGTGCTGAGGCGCTGGCACAGGGTGCCCAGAGAAGCTGTGGCTGCCCCATCCCTGGCAGCGTTCAAGGGCAGGTTGGACACAGGGGCTTGGAGCAACCTGCTCTAGTGGAAGGTGTCCCTGCCCATGGCAGGGGTTGGAGCTGGATGAGCTTTAAGGTCCCTTCAACCCAAACCAGGCTGGGATTCTATGATTCGTGATACCTGCATCTCACTGGAAGCAGAGGGAGGAGGACTCACACAGAGCAAGATGGGTGGATTTTAACTTGCTGCCAACTACAAAATTTTTCATTCCCTGGTTTTCCTTGCTGATCCATAGCAAAATAAAGCTGTAATCTTTAAACACAGGGTAAAACAGAGTTTGAGCTGTGCATAGGCAATCTGAGATGAGAAGCATTTAGGATGCTCAGAATTGAGGTGATACTATCTACAGAGGTATCATCACAAATACGTCAGACTTAAAGCCCCTGGTGTTATCTGGCGTTACAATAAGAGAAGACAGCGATACGATACTATATGGCCATGAGCAGCTTCCATGATCTCCTGCCTAAATCTTCTGAAATGCTTGCTGCTAGCACACTCCGAGTTGTAGATTTCTGATGAACCCCAAAACAGAAGATGAGCTCTGTAGAGTTGGAAATTCTATATCAATACAGTAAATCTGTGATAATTACCACTAGGGGAAAAAAAAATAGAGTATGGTAGCTACCACAAAACTTCTTATTTACCCAAAGAAAGGCTAAAAGCCAGTTAAAAGATGTACTGGATCAGTTATTCCTTTAACATAAATACTTCTGTAATAACAATAGAAAATAAGTAATAAATGAATAAAGT
>NW_009925880.1:69151-106697 GCF_000696875.1 Nestor notabilis | reverse complement strand
TTCTTCCTAATGTGTAATCTAAATCTACCCTTTTCTACTTTAAAGCCCTTCCCTTGTCCCGTCACTACATATCCTCGTCCCTCTCCAGTTTTCTTGTCAGCCCCTTTAGGCACTGGAAGCTGCTCTAAGATGTCCCTGGAACCTTCTCTTCTCCAGGCTGAGCAAGCCCAGCTCTCTCAGTTTGTCTCCATATTAAAGCTGCTCCAGCCCTCTGATTGTCCTCATGGCCTCCTCTGGACTTGCTTGAGCAGCTCCACATCCATGGGGTCTCATGAGAACAGAGTAGAGGGGAAGAATCCATTCCCTCAACCTGCTGCTCACACTTATTTTGTTGCAGATTTAGGGCTGAGGGAGAGGAAAGCTTAGGAAGCTGAGAGAGCCATGGCAGCAAAAGTAGGACCTACAGGAAAAGTAGGATCCAGGAGAGAGGTGTGCCTCCAAGCCCCCTTACTGAATAATGTGGAAAGAAACACATGCACATCATTGTTGTAGGAGTTCTTCTCGTTAGATCAAAAGGACAACATCACAGCAATCTGTTGCTTCTGTAGGAAACACAGCATCCAAGAGGAGGAGGAGGAGACACATGTGGGCAGCAAGAATGCTCTTGAAAAACAACCAAGGAGACAGCATGAAAGAAACAGCTTATGAGGTGGGGTCAGAGCAGTCCCAGTGCAGTCAGAGAGGAATGAGAAGGCAGATGAGTGGGTGAGGACAGACACCCTACTGAATGTTGATCATGGCATAGCCTCCATCTGTCCTTCCTTGGTGCACCCACTCCCAGTGCTAGGAATAAGCTGTGATACCATGGAATCAGATTGCTATTTGTAATGGTAAAACTGCTGCTGAGAAACACAATCTTTGTTTCCTAGTGAATGATAAAGAAACAATCATAAATGGTCTTTACAGGCTCAAGTTGTTTATCTTCTTTGCAGCAGTACTCTCGTTCTCTACAAGCTATTCTGCCTCTGCTATAACAGCCTGGAGATCCCATGCACTACAGGCATGGGTAACTTGCCTTTCTTAAGCTCCAGTAATTCATAGCTATGAGACCAAGGCACATAGATACCAAACAACCTCTACATTAAATAATCACCACAGGATTTGATGCTAATACATAGCTACATCCAAGAATTCAATAACTTTCATGTGGACAACCCAGTAGAGTTTCAGCAGTTAACACCTTCCTGCTGTGCTGATTCTCCTTGAGGACTATGGAGTAAAATAAGTCTAGAGTTAAAGTTAATCTAAAAGTTAATCTTAAAAATTAATTAAAATATAATTAAATTTAAATTAAAAATTAAATTTAGCGTTAATCTAAAAATTAAGTTACCTTCAGGAATCAGAATACCTTCAATCTCATTTAATTCTTGATGCATCCATCAAAAAGACTTTTGCCACATGTCTTCCCATCAAGAAACTGGACAGGAATATCAGATGAAAAAGAGGTTTTTTTCCTACCTTATTCTCTTCCAGACAGTAGGGAGAGGACAGAACCATTCACAATCAGCCATATTATGCCTTAGCTATGGGGCAAGTACTCAAATGTCTGCAATACTACTAGCATAGTGTGAAAAGCAGATAGAAAAGTCAGACCAAGTTCCAGCCCCCAGGTTTGCTGTTAGGTGAGTTCTGTCTTGATTTGTGTACTGGACACTTCCCCTATGATGGCCTTGACACTGAGGGTGGCTGCACAGCTCCAGATGTCTGAACTTTGTGCTCCTGTCCTGAGAACAGCCCTGCTTCAGAACCTCAGGAGCAGTTGCACAAGGGCACAGTGAAACCTCAGAAGTAAGTAAAGACATGTAGTTTTGTTTCAGCACTGAATTTCTTTTGGAAGGCTTAGCTGTCACTCTTGGAATGAAATGACTGACTGCTCTGCATCAGGGTGTTATCATGTTCTGAACTTTAATGTGGTCCCCATTAGAGCCAGGAGAGGTCACCAGCAAAGGTGGGCTGCGTTATCCCCGAGGTAACAGTATGAACTTGTGGGTTTGTTTTAGGCATATTTAAGATGAGAAAAAGAAACCCAGAGAAAAAAGTAGCTAAATCTTTATGCATGTTTTCTTTTTGGAGGGAACACCTGTCTGGGCTGATACCTCATTGCATTCATGAGAAGTAGAAAAGTTGCTGTATTTACTTCGACTTCATTAGTGGCAACTTCTCAACTGAGCACAAAGTTTCTATTTTTTTTTTGCCAGCTCCAAGCAGATAAAATTACTACTTGGTAAATTCCATATAAACTTTAAGACTTTCAATCACAGCAGTAAATGCTGCTGTGCCCCAGCTCCTGCTTTTACTATATGGTATTATAAGCACCTTAATTATAGTCCATGCTGTCTGATGGGCCACGGAAAAGGTCGTCTTCCAAAGAGCATATGATAACAAGGGTGGAGCGATACTGGTCGCTTTTTGTCTGTTGGGAAAGAAAGAGCTTTGCAGAGAAGGTTAATAGTAGACAGTGTTAATCTAAATATATCTCAGACACAAAATATCACATTCCTTCAGGCTTGCCTTCTCAGGGGGTACTGCCATTAACCTTTACGGTGGGAATACACAAAGGCATCTCTTCCTCTTCGGAGCAGAGCTAGAAACGAGGTATGTTTTTGTTGTGATTTCACTGTCGAAGCTGCAGCAGTACAATGAAGTGTCTCACTTGTGCTGCTTTTAGCGGTTGAGTTCAGGGCTTCCAGGTTGAGACGTAGTTCAAGGGCAGAGAACAGAAACAATCACAGTGACTTCACGGTGGTTTGAACAAATTCTCCACGCTGCTGCCAAAGAGAAGAATCAGACCTGGCTCTTACAGATGGATTAGTCCCCCATTATAGCTGGTGTCTGCCTCTCTACTTACTTTTATAGGTCAGATCAAATATAAGTTGGAGGCAGCTCGCTTTTAGTCTCTGCTGTACTCAGTAGAGCAAAGCATCTGGCAGGACGATTTCATTTCTGACTCCCACTGCTAATGGCATGGTGTTGGGCCTTGAGGTAGGCAGGCTTTCCTTATCACCTTGGCAGGCTTCCAGCTCCAAAGAATCATCATTAACGTCTGCCCCACTGGCATTCTTGCCAAATGCAAGGGATATCTGTTAAATAAACACTGGCAGTTCCCAGTCCTAGGAAAGAGAAAGGGAGTAGAGGGAAAACAATCCTTGACATTTCAGTGACTCTAGGGCTGGCTGACACCTGGTACCATCCTTATCTGCGGGTGTTTGTGCAGAGCTGCAAAACACAGCTTCTTCTCTGGGCTCTTTTGCTTTCTTTAAATAGAACTGGGAAGACTTGTAATGATAGGAGTAACTTTCTTGGATAGGAACTCTTTTCTTTGTCTTGTATTTTTTTCCAGCCTGGGGAGACCTCTGTGTTAACATCTGTGCTCCTGTTCTCCTCTGAAGTACAGCAAAGAAGAGCGTTGCAGCTTGCGTGCCTCGGACTTTGCCAACAAAGTTTTTCCTACAGTTTTTTTCCTCCACTTTTCCTCCCTAGTGGATTAGCTACAATGGAGGTTTACTTTCATGGGAGCACTTTCCCACCTGACTTCCTATCTCTTCATCCATCAAACCAAAACAGCCACACTGATCTGCCAGTAATCAGAGCAACCGGGGCTCACCCTGTGCTCGGTGTTCCTCAGGAAGTGCTTTCTCTGTTTGTTTCAACCATTTCACTTTCTTTCTTTGTAGCTGAACTCTCAATGGCAGCTGGAAGTTTATTTTTCCAGCTGTTCTATTTTGCTTAATAGCAATAAAATTACTTGTTTGGATATTTCACAGTATCAATAAATGAGCTATGTAGGTTTTATTTTTGCAGTCCAGTTAAGATCTGGAGTGAGATTCATTCTTTCAGAATGTAATTGGGAGACAGTAAAATATTTATTGTTCAAAGAATAACTTTTTGCTACCCAGGTCTGGAACTGGATTTCATTTCTGCTTGTTTTGCCTTGGTTCACTGATTATACTGATGCTACCTGAGTGTGTATCCAAGGTAGCTCAGGGCTCAACCAAACTCTCTTTTATTCCATCTTAATAATAAGTTAATGAAAATTTTGGCCAGTAGTTTGAAGGATTTGATGTCTTGATTGTAAGGATGTTTTTATACTTAATTCTTTCCTGATAATGATTTGGGACATGGTTTGCGACTACTCTGCTGCCAAAATTTCCTCAAATTCTATATTGCATTTACAGTGTTGTACTTTGCTCACCCGTCTTCCTTGGAGTGGTTGAGGCTGTTCCTGTCTTCTCCCTCAGTTTCAAAGCAAACACTATCCCCACCCATGATGAAACTTCCCATCAGGTTGACATTATTCCTGCATTTTCTGATATGCTGTTAAAGTTTCCTCCAACCCTGTTACTTGTGGGTGGGATGGGGCAGGAGGAGGCACCCTGACTGCTAAAGGGCACTGACAAAGTGCAGAATGCAGTTTTGACCAGATTCTCATTTGGGAGCATTAAGCTTTTATGTCTCAACACTCCCTTTTCTGAAGCATGGTGACATTTAAATACATGAATATGTTTTCAATGAACATAACTTCATCACCAGCACTGGGAGCTTGTGTATCTCCTCATTAAACCAGAACCAATCTGACTCTCCCCAAACAAATCTTTGGCGTATTTTTAGTTCAATATATCGCTCCACCCCTGGCCAGCCTGTATATGGGAAACCCTCTGCTATTTCCTGCTCAGTTATTCAATGCTGGAGCCAAGCTAGTTGCAGTTCCAGAAGCAGAACCAAGCAAAGCAACTGTGGTTAGAATGAAGTTAACTGGAAACATTCCCAAAAGATAGCAGATTTGCTCCCAAGCACATACTGATCCACCTGCAGTGGAAAAGAAACATCATTTGCAAATCATAACCTCTTCACTCTGTGTAGATTCTGTCTGGACATTTACAGGCTTTTGTTAATAGTCTGTACTTAAAAAGAGTTATGAAGAACATGCTGTTGGCTCTTCACAAGTATTGAAAATACTGTTAAGCATCTTTGCAGTGGAAGTTATCCCTTTAGTTGTCAAAATATTGCAGCTGAAGCATAAAAAAGTGGCAAGAGAAGAGTATAATATTGACAGACTGCTTAAAATAGGCAAATGCATATTAAGTAATTATAGGTCCCTAAACTGGCTTAAGCTGACACATCTATCGCTCTGCTTTCATTGTTTTATTAGACTGTCCCTAACTCTAGCTGCTGGAACATGGCTCTGATGTTGCTAGCCAGGAAGATCCTTAAATGCAAGTGTGTTCAGGTAGGGAGGAAGGAGGCACCTGCAGTTGCTGTGTGGGCTAATAAAACCCTTTGGTGAGCAGTTTTAGCAGGGAGGAGCACTCTGTAGTAGCGTCCCGGGTCCAAATCTAGAGCTGTTAATAGACTTTAGGTTAGTCTATGAGGGTCTTCTCTGTAAGAGTGAAGGGTAAGTAAATACAGAACTGCTGCATGTAGTAGAGGCTGTTGACTAATGGCAGCTGAGGTCTGTATTCTGCTTCCAGAATACTAGAGCTAAAAAGCTCTTTGTGGAGTACTCGAGTGGATTTCTGCAAGACTCTCACTAGCATCTGCTTCCCTTAGATGATAAAGCTTGTAAGGGCAAAAAGAATATTATGGTTTGCTAAAGAAATGTCTGAATTTCTCCTCCAGTAACTTTTCAACCTGTCCTTCGAATTAAAAGGGTACAGACCTTGAATAATAGAACCATAAGGTGGTCTGGGTTGGAAGGGACCTTAAAGCTCCTCCAGTTCCAACCCCCTGCAATGGGCAGGGACATCTTCCACTAGAGCAGGTTGCTCCAAGCCCCTGTGTCCAACCTGGCCTTGGAAATAAAATCCTGGATGCTTAGTGAAAATAAAAAGTTGAGTAGAGTATAAAGGCCCAAATTGTGTCTCCCACTGTTATGTCTCCTTCTCTTCCTTGGGTATGATTGCAGTAGAGGTGAAACACCAACGAGACACTGGGAAATCCATGTAGGAATTAGTTTCAAGGAACAAAATCAATAGCAAATCCGGATCTGGCTTCAATAGCTCTTCTGTTCACAGGGTTAATTATTTACATAAGGGAATGCAGCAGTAGAGATATTTTGCTCCAGGCCTCTTGCTTTTAGAGACTCTGTAAGTGTTTTTTAACCCAGATTTCAAGAACAACAGTATGTAGCTGTGCTGGAACAAGTGCTATTTTTAAGTTTCCTGTGGTTTGAGAAATTGTCAGATTTCTCTGTCTGAAGAATTGAGGGATCCAGAAAACCAGTTCTGAGTTTCTGGTGTGAACGTTGAATGAATACAAAAATGAATAGACACTGATTTTCTGCATTGTAACAGAGGAAAGAAGATGACAGGTCTCAGCTCTGCCCATGTCAATCCAGAGCAGCTTCAGCAACTGCAGGCTTTAGTTAAATATATATTATTTAACCTAGTTTGGGAAAATCCCTCCACTACTACAAAACAAGTTTTTCCACTCTTATGGGTCATGACCGTGTACGGAAGCACCCACGCTGATAAGCTGTTGCACAACTGATACTGAGTAAGAGCCTTCAAAGAGCAAGTCTGTGCATCTGCTGACCTCTGCTCACAGCCCTGCCCAGGTTTCCTGATGGAAGCTGCCATCTCCTGTGCATATCCAGTTCTAGCCATTAGTTAGTTGTGCACAAGAGCTGCCTTTTGTTGGTGCAAGCAGAAACGGTTCATGTGCAGAGATCTGTGTTATAAAATCATGGAATGGTTTGGGTTGAAAGGGACCTTAAAGCTCCTCCAGTTCCAAACTCTGCCACAGTCAGGGACCCCTTCCACTAGAGCAGGTTGCTCCAAGCCCCTGTGTCCAACCTGGCCTTGAACACTGCCAGGGATGGGGTAGCCACAGCTTCTCTGGGCACCCTGTGCCAGCGCCTCAGCACCCTCACAGGGAAGAGCTTCTGCCTCAGAGCTTATCTCAATCTACCCCTTCTAGCTTGAAGCCTTCTCCTGCCGTGCACCCTGTGACACAGCCTTTCTTGTTTCACAGCCAGCAGTGCCTATGAACATCTTTCTTCTTTGTCTCTCCAGCCGATGTATTCACATGCCCCATAAATATCAATAGTTACAATTAAACATAAAAGAGATGCAGTGCCAGTACTTGTGTATTGACATAGGGGAAGAAGAGGACAGAGAAGAGGTAAGAGTTTTGTTTTTATGCAGACTGAAACATCACAGTAGCAGAAACAATGGCACTTACAGTAATGTCACAATCTCCTGAATAATATAATTCCATCATTGCCTGGAAACTTAGCACTTAAACAAGGATGTATTTCACTCCTGAGTAATAGTATAGCATTTCAGCAAGTAAGTATTACCTTCTACATTCAGGAGATCGTGAGGGCTCCTGCATATTTGTTGACCACAAGACTTCTTTCCAGCAATGCTACTTGCATTGGCCTTCCCATGCACCTTTGGAACAACTTCTAGACCATGGGTCACTCTGTGCTCTCTGCCCTGCGAGTGGAGGGACTCTGATGAGGTTCTGATGCTTCCTATTGCTTACTCTTGCATAGACCAAGTAAAAGCACTGCATTGTTCCTTGTAATTGAATACACCAGACTTGGAGGCATTTTTTGTCTTTAATACTCTGTTTCCTCATCTAAATGAACTTCAAGGCACTGACATCTTCCCATATCCTCTGAGTTTAGATGATGCCTTTCTTAAGACCTTCAGTAGTGGAGCTCAGCAGCAGTCTCTTCTGATTCACATGAACTTATAAGAATCCAGAAGCCTTTTCTGGGCGATACTAGACCAAAGAAACCAGTGGTATGGTTCTACCCTTCTTAGGGCAGAAGGCAGCATCTATACAATGCTTTTAGCAGGGACTTTTGTAGGAGAAACATCACATTTTATGCCATATGATGCACCAATCCTTTTAAAAACCTGATATGGGAACGGTACACAAATGAGCAGTTGCCTGGCTTATAAAACCCTGGTGTGGTTTTACAATGCAAAACGACACATCTGGCATCTAGCTGAGAGAGCTCAAAATGCCTTCTCCAGGGAATAAAATATTAAGTCAAATTGCCTGAAATAACATGCTTTCAGCATTAGCAGTGTATGTTATCTGTGCCCTGTGAAAGTGGAGAAAATATCACACACACAATCAGCACATTCTGTTGTTGACCAAAACAAAACTGGAAAGTTTTAAGAGCAACCACTGTCTAATATCACATTACCACGGTGTCTGGGTTTGGGAGCCTCATGCTCTTCTTTGAGGGTTTTTATGCCAGCATATGAGAGAGAAGACTAAATGAAAACCAAGAAAGGTATCATTTTCCCTCTTTCCCCCCCCTTTTCTTTTCCTGTTGGGAGTGTTTCTGTTTGTCTCAATAAAACTTACCCATTCCAGTACCTAACTACTATTTAAGATTGCTTGCCAGCCTGGGAAGTTGTTATGCAGGTTGCCCTTAAATAGCTCATGTTTGACTGCACAGCACCTGTTAGTTGATTGGGAGACAGTAAAATTCAGGGCAAAGGCTTCCCAAACACAAAAGATTGCTTGTGGAAAAAGACCTTGTTGATCTTGGATGAAGTTATAACCACCGCTTGATGCCTTTAGTGAGGCATTGTACGGTGCGCTAAGTCTGTACGTGTGTTTCTGTGTGTGAAAAAACAACACCTGAGCTAAACAGAAGAGAGCAGAGCTAAACCGAGCCTCCTCCTAACGGTCTTTCTTCAGGGGTATTTTATGGAGCACATTTGAAAGGACTTTTTGTGTAAACCCTTTGGAAACTCTTTCCAAAGCCCCTTTGCAGAAGTGCTGGGGCCTGTGGGCCACCTTCCTGCTCTGAGCTCACATCTTGCAGCTCCCATCTTTCCAGTTGAGCCTTTGGTCTATCAGATTGGATGTTCCAGACCCTGCAAGAGTTGTTTGTCTTGGTGGGAGGTGGAGGAGCTTGAAATAAATGAGGAATTTTAGAGAAAGTCATTCTCTCTCTATTCCAGTCCCTTTTCCTTCACTGTTACCACACACGGCTGCACCCTTCACGTTGCTCCGTGCCTCTTGCTTGCTGTGGCATTTATCCCTTCTCTTAGTCAGCTTTGTCTTCTGACTCACTCACTATTGTGTTTGTGGTTAACTTTATGGGGTGAAGCAACTGGGATAACCTTGTGAAGATCAAACCCGAGTGCTTTTAAGTGACACACAGCTACAGTATTCATTTCCAAATACATTTAGGAATAATATTGACATTCATTTGTTCTTTACAGGAGCGTGCTTGTTTTGAAAGATACACAAGCAAAAACTTTTCACAATAACATAGTTCATCTATGAATTAACTTGCTCATTTTTAGATATGTTGTTTCTAAAGAGCTGCTCTGCACTGCCACGGTTCATGAAGCTGTTCCCCAGAAGACATCAGCCTAACCCAGAGCCCACTGGACTCTTTGAACATCTTTTGGTTTTGCTGACTTGGTTTCCAGTAAAGGGCTGAGTTATGAAACATGGTGACACCTCTTGGTCATGCTGACTTCTATCTGTAGGACCTCCTCGCTCCTCAGGACCTCTCTTTTTGTGGTTCAACTGTAGTCTGCCAGAGTAATTGTGACTTTCTTAGCAAGAGCTGTTCCCACTGC
Source organism: Nestor notabilis (assembly GCF_000696875.1). Classification (NCBI taxonomy): domain Eukaryota; kingdom Metazoa; phylum Chordata; class Aves; order Psittaciformes; family Psittacidae; genus Nestor; species Nestor notabilis. The sequence continues at coordinate 97,137 of NW_009925880.1, read as the reverse complement.
AAAGCTTGTCAACATTTCTGCTACTTTCAGAGCCAATTTAGTAAACTGGTGCAATATGAACAGTGTTGCTCAAAATGCTTATGGTGAACGAAGCCGTACATGGTGTTTTTGGCCAACAGCTGTATACTTGCAGGATCTTTTCAGTAACTGCTGCATCCTCTCCCAGCTCTGCAGGCTGATGGGGAGGCTGCTTTGTGCAGAAGTGAGATTTGCCACCAGACAGGGCAGCCTGCTCCATCCCTAGTGCCTGAAGGAACCATGTAGGACCTGGTAGTTATTTCTTACCATTCAAGTTCATATCTTTCTTTTAACATTTCAACCAGAAATGAGTTATTTAACCACTGGGCAAGGCAACACCTCTGGAATCTTGCTGCGTTTTGTATTTCCCACCCCACAACATGCACACAGTACCTTTTACCCCACTCCAAATCATAGAATCATAAGAATAGTTTGAATTGGAAGGGACTTTCAAAGCTCATCTAGTCCAACCCCCCTGCCATGAGCAGGGTCATCTTCAACTAGATGCAGTTGCCCAGAACCATCCAGCCTGGCCTTGAGTATCTCCAGGGATGGCGCATCCACCTCTTTGGGCAGCCTGTGCCACTGTTTTACCACCCTCATTGTAACAAATTTCTTCCTCACATCCAGCCTGAATCTCTCTTTTTTAGTTTAAAACCATCACCCCTCATCCTGTTGCAACAGCCCCTGCTAAAAAGTCTCTCCCCTCTAAGTCTTTCTTATAGGCTGCTTTTAAGTGCTGAAAGGCCATAATAGGGTATCCCTGAAGCCTTCTGCAGGCTGAACAAGCCCAGCTCTCTCAGCCTGTCTCCATAGGAGAGGTGTTCCATCCCTCTGATCATCTATGTGGCCCACAAACACAGTCCACGTGTTTGAACTGAAGGCATCCAGGCCCAGGTTGAGGGAAAGCCAATCATTACCCCAGTCACATGCAGCAAGCTGATCTTCTGCTGCACTTTTTGTTTAAACCCTGATTATTTGTGCAGGCTGGATTCTGAAGCATTTGGTTTGGAGCTGGACAAGCACAACTGACAAACTGGATGGTTGCCTGCTGTGCTACAACACAGGCAGAGAAGGAAGGAGCCTCTGGTACCATTCAAGTGCTTGACTGTTCTTTTTCGACAGGTATTTTTCCAGTTCACAGCAGGCCATTGACACCAGAAAGTGCAGCAACAGCAACAATTTCAGTGGTGAAACTGCCAATGTCACAATCAGAGGGAGATAAAGTGAAGTATTTGTTGGAGTGGAGGTACCAGGAAATGGCTGAGGTATCACATGGTGGAGGATGTGCACTCCGTAGCACAGGGACATGTTTACTTACAGGCTAGACTTCCACCAGACTCGACCAAAGGCAGTTTTGGGTAGTTATTTGAATTACCTGACCCACTTGCAGTAGGAAGTCATTATATAAATACTAAATACTTACCCCACCCTTGGTAGGCAGACAGCCTCTTTGCCAAAATGGTCTAGCTCAGCTTCACAGAGTATAAAATACTGTGACTTTCTAGTTAAAGCTGTCACTGCAAAGACATTAGAAGCTGCTGCTGTTCCAGTAAACTGCTTCACTTCTTGGCATTCAATCACTGTGGAGAAAGCCTCGAGGATTTACATCTTACCACCACCTGGAACACAAATCATACACGCAGTCTGCGTATATCTAGTCTGCTGTTTTTCTTAAGGTGCAAACTTGCTTCTCCCACTGATGAGCAAAGCTCCCTCTGGCATCAGGGAAGCTGCCTGTGACAGGGGATTCTGATAGGAGCTTCACACAACCATTCGTCTGAAGTGCTAAATAGAGCCTCCAAGAGTTTTTCTTAGACATCTTTGTATTATTTTCTTGTAATGAAAGCTGCAGCTGACTTGACACACAGAACATGCTTGGTGAAGGATACATTGATGGATGGGTTTAAAATTCCAAGCAAGATGCTTGAAACATTATCTACAAGTTATCATTCAAAATAAAATCATGGAACTATTATAATAATCCATAACTGTAAATAATTTTCCCCATAAATAGGTGAGATTTCACCAAAATCTGTGGCCTGCACCAGTGTTGACCTTTAGCATAACCCTGCAAATTATCACCAATGTAGGATTCTGATCTTGCTTACACCAGATATAGTTGAGAAGGTCCAAAAGACAGCAGATTTATACTGATGCAGCTAAAAGCAGGTGTGGTCCAAAACACATTTTAAAGTAAGAGGACTTACTTCAAGTTAGAAGGATGATGGCCTTTGCTTGGACTGTAGGAATAGGTGTTGGTCGAAAAGGAAGAAAAGACGAACTGCCATGTCTTCTATTGCACATATATCAGTTTAATTTTACTTACATTTTGTGAGTCTTACATGAGATACTGATACTGAAGATACCGAGATGGGTTGAAGCAGTTAATTTAGCAGAAACTGAAGTGAAAATTTTATTTCCTTCAAAGGTCACTTCTCAGAGTTCAGGGGGTAACTTTCCATTTGATAAAACCAGGGGATGCTCTTGTTTGTCCTCTGCAAAACCAGTGACTATTCACTGAAGTTGACCAGGTCTGCAGCCCCCAACTTTTTAATAGGGCATATAGGGACAGGATAAGGGGGAATGGCGTTAACCTGCCAGAGGGGAGACTGAGATGAGCTCTGAGGCAGAAGCTCTTCCCTGTGAGGGTGCTGAGGCGCTGGCACAGGGTGCCCAGAGAAGCTGTGGCTGCCCCATCCCTGGCAGTGTTCAAGGCCAGGTTGGACACAGGGGCTTGGAGCAACCTGCTCTAGTGGAAGGTGTCCCTGCCTGTGACAGGGGTTGGAACTGGATGAGCTTTAAGGTCCCTTCCAACACAAACCATTCCGTTGTTCTACGATTATATGACCTGTTCAGTCAGTGTGCACAGGGCTCGTGTATTGCTGCTGCTTTCTCTGCACACCACGTGCTTGCTGCCTGGGTTGGACAGGCTTAGGAGAGACCACAGATACGTTAAAAAGGATTTATGCTCCTATTCTGCTGGATCATTAGTCACATATCTATGGTGTTAAGGACAATGTGTCACATGGGGCTCAACAGGGGATTTTAATGGACTATGGCAAAGATCCATAAAGGACACAGGCATCCAGCTCTGAGGCTGGGATTCAGGAGCCTTAATTAGGATGCTGCTTTGCCTGCACAGTGAGCTGGGAGAATTCAGTGTCTAGTAGTGGGGTTCATATGTACCAGTGCTCTGAGCAGGGGGTTGAGTTAGTGAGCTGGAAAAATCCTGGAGAAAAGGATGTGCTTCTGCACTTCAGTTGGTGCCTGAACCCTGTTCTTGGATCTGATCCTGAGTGCTGAAGTTTTAGCAACATGGACCAGTCAGCCTGTGTTTACAATTGCCCTGAGTTTCCTTAGGGAAATAAATCACTTTTTCTCATTTGAGCCTGTTATTAAAGTAGGAAGCTGCACACCAAAGTGCACTGGAGGCCCAGTGCTGTCCTGGAGCCACGCTTCCCTTGTTTCTCTCCTATTTATTAATGTCCTTCATCAACTAATTGCTGTTTGGCACAGGATTAAATTTAATCACTGGACTCCCAAATGTTGTAATGTGTCTACCTACTCCATGGTTCCATTGGGATGGAAATTTTCTATCTATCTCCTTTAAGGACTATTAAAGCCCTGCCTTTCTTGTTCACAACAAAAGGGGATTGTTGACTTTGTTTGTCGTTATTTTCCTGTTCAACAAAAGATGCTTATTCTTTCTCCCCAGTGCTGAGATCCCTGGGAGCCTGTAGACCTCCTCTCTACTTGCTTTTCTTTCCCCTGGGTGACTACAAAATAGAAAGTCTCCTTCACCCAGGGGCTTGTGTTGAAAGGCACAAAAGCAAATATTATCTGTCTAAACTTTCAAGGTTTTCCTGATAAAGGTAGTAATTAAAAAGTTGATGTGAGGCACAATTGACTGAAGAAACAATGTTACAAGGCACAGCAGAAGTAGCGATGAGATTAACACACATTTATGATTAAGAATTAGTCGTTCATGAAGTAAAAACAGTCGTTTCAGTCAAAACCTTTTGACCTTTTAAGAGATGCAGCAAACCCACGGACACGTAGTTGTTTTGTTGGAGCCTGTTATTGCCATCCCATTGGAACCTTGAGAGAATAGCTTTTCTGATCCTACAACTAGGCAGCCTGTGGGCAGGAGAGCAGGGTTCTTGCTTTTTGAGAGCTAGCAGCCCATTCACAGTGGGTTGACTTTCAAAAGACCCATTTATTGAATGACGCAAGGTACAAATTATGACTCACTCTGCATAGGTTAAGTTGGTAAAAGTCAACCTATATTCATCTTCCTAGCACCTACACAGCTGCTTAAAGTATTTCATAATGGATTCAAACTGAAAGAGAGGAGATTTTGATGAGCTCTGAGGCAGAAGTTCCTCCCTGTGAGGGTGCTGAGGCGCTGGCACAGGGTGCCCAGAGAAGCTGTGGCTGCCCCATCCCTGGCAGTGTTCAAGGCCCGGTTGGACACAGGGGCTTGGAGCAACCTGCTCTAGTGGAAGGTGTCCCTGCCCGTGGCAGGGGTTGGAACTGGAGGAGCTTTAAGGTCCCTTCCAACACAAACCATTCTAGGAGTCTATAATTTGTTAGCTCTAGAGTCCCACTAAGTCTTTTAGAGGCTCAGAAATGATCTGCAATACAACCCAGACAAATCGATGCTCTCACCTAGTGTATTTTTCTCTTTTATCAGTGGTGATCTAGTGAAGATTTGCTTCTCCCTGGCCAGGATTAGGTCACAGAGTGGCCCAGCAGCCTGGCTTCGAACATTTCCTCCTGTTTAACAGCCCTCAGAACTCACTTTGATTGCTGGTGTTGTTTGCTGATGTGTGACACTGTGTTTTCCAGGTCTCGACCAGATGAACCAGGTATTCTTCAATCTTTGAGTCCTCTGATCATCTCACAATGATACTGTAAGTCATTGTTGTTTCTTATAAGCATCTTTTTAAGCAGAAGTTTGGTGCCAGTCCAATGCATTTTATTAGTTGAAACATTTCTTTGTATTTCCCACCTGTATTGGAACCTGCTTTTTATGGTAGATTTAAGGCAATGGGAGCAGTTTTGCTGTGTTAGCAAGGCCTCTAAAAGGACAGACCCACCTCTTCCCCTTCTCCACCCATGTCCTTCCCCATCTTCTCTCTTTTCAAAGAGCGAAATTCAGGAAGTTTGGAGATTGAGATGTGGTTCCTAAACCTGTGTCAGTGATGAAGATCTACTATGCTGCTGGAAATGGTGTGCAGCCACTTGTTCCTGTATTTGAGCTCTCCTTCCTCTCAGGAAACCCAGATTTCAAGGGAAGGAAAACCCCAAATGACCCTTGTACATGTCATTGCAAAAAGTGGTGGTTGCTTAAAAAGAAAGGTGTTAACCTTACGTGCATGGCTTCATTTCTCCACCTATTCCTCTACTACACATGTTACAAATAATGACAGCTATTATAGGGCTGGCTGCATGGGATGCCCCCTGAGAGATGAAGCATCTCTTTCTTTGAGCCCTTATCTGTGGTCCTAACTCAGCAGGATTTTCCTTGTCTGGTAATATGGCTGGACTAGAGGAGGGACTGTACCTTCTCTTATTGCTGTGGGTGAATAAATACTGCAAAAAGCCTTTTTCCAATGTTGAATCAAACACTGAAATTCATTTACTTCTCTGTTCATAAATACTATGTGTCAGCTTTCTCTAATCCACACTGTACTAACCTACTTGCAGAGATTGCTACAGAAAGGAAGTAGCAAAATTGCATGTAAGATTATTAATAGCAAACTAGTGTGAAACGTGAACATTGGCCAGATACTTGTCTGTGCCTTTACTCAGGGAACACGTGTTACCCTGTGACTTTCATGGTCAGTTACATCTAAACATAAAATGTGAGTTTCAGAACACATGTAAGGACCAGATTGGAATTGAGTATAAAGATATATATGCTGTTGGGTTTAAGCCCATAATAAAACTTACTCAATACTGATGAATAATAGATGCATTTAAAGGAAATTACGATCTGCTTCTGTTTAATCCTTGAAAGAAAAAAAAAGCAAATTTGCTTATAAATTCTCTGTAATAGTTTATTCTTTAAGACAGAACAATGGAGGCTTGGTATGAAATCAATAAAAAGGTCTCGTTTTATGCCCCAAGTTTGTAGCCTACACAGAAGTCTGTTATGGCAGCTGCCACCTTTACTAACACACCAGGGTTCGGGCTAGGTTCCTCCAGGGCTACAGTGGTAACGGCTCTTAAGTCTGGCTGAAACAGGCTGGAATTCCCTGTGGATCAGGCACAGAGGTGGACCTGTACCATGCACTCACCTGTGCGTTACGTCAGTAAGTCTAGTATGTGCTGTTCCAGTTGTAGCTCTTGTAAATTAAACAGAGAAATAAGCTGCTTTCTCGGTTCATGCCACTGCTGAAATCCGATCCAAGGCTCAGGTAGATTCCAGCTGTGATCTTGCTCCTTGGTTATGAACATACATTTATGTTCTCAAGACATGAGAGCTCCTTCGACACAGGCAAAAACTGTAAAAACAAAATGAACAACGTTCTCTGTGTACAGTAGAGTTATTTCAAGTGCCTGAGGGTTTGAACATAAGCAGACACTGTGTTCGCGTACAATATAAGCAAGACTTCTGGGGTTTGGCATTTCAAATGACAATTAGAAGTACAGCAGGCATGTTTCAGCAACCTTATGGGATGCCATAAACACCCAGAAAAGGATTCCAGACAAAAGCAGAGATTCGCAGGAAGGATTGTTTGCTTCTTTTTGTGTCCTACTTCATTTTTCAGTGGGATGTGTTGGGACGCACCACAAAACTAATGAAACAAAAGTAAAGGGCAGAAGGTGTCTCACTCCTTGGATGCTATTGTACAAGAGAAAATGCTTCTTTGGGAGTTTACAGTCTGTATGGCTCTGTCCATGATGACTGCTTTAGCTTTAGCCCCAAACAAGTCTGGAAGGTGGAAAGCACTTTCCTTCCTCACACACAACAGACACAATAGACTCCAAACCTCTCCCTGGCACAATTTGTGTGCCATGACAGTACCTGAATTTTCTTAGATATATTTGTGTAGTGATAGGACAAGGGGTAATGGGTTCAAAAATAAATGGGAGATTGAGATGAGCTTTCGGGCAGAAGCTCTTCCCTGTGAGGGTGCTGAGGCGCTGGCACAGGGTGCCCAGAGAAGCTGTGGCTGCCCCATCCCTGGCAGTGTTCAAGGCCAGGTTGGACACAGGGGCTTGGAGCAACCTGCTCTAGTGGAAGGTGTCCCTGCCCGTGGCAGGGGTTGGAGCTGGATGAGCTTTAAGGTCCCTTCCAACACAAACCAGTCTGGGATTCTGTGATTTACCACAGGAATGACAGTACTGCATAGTCAGGCAGCTATTCCCACTGTACCCTCCTGACAGCATGCCATGGGTTATGAAATTGTATATTGTATCATGTACTTTTAAGCAACACAGTGTTTACAAATATACAAGGCGCTTCTTGTTGTGACTGTGTTTAGGCATTAACCTAAGGTGAGAAGAAGAACCTGAATCTCAAGTTAGGGATTTAATTACAAGGCCTTTCTTCCTCAATACTTTTTTGCCTGACACTTGTAAACCTTTGACAAAAAGAGAGCCTCTGCTTTGGTGTTTATTTTTTTACCTGAATTTCTCCATAATCAACTCCTAAATCTCCAAAATGCTTTGAAATGTTGCTATGACATTGAGTGGAATTTCCTCAAGGATGGTCAGCTCTTTCCTAGCCTTAAGATGGGAGACAAACTGCAGTTTGTTTATAGGGAGTTCTGAAATCCCTCTCTTCTCTTTACAACACTTTAGCAATGTGTTTTGTTCTGTACATGTGTTCAAACCACAGAGACATCAAATGAACCACCTAATGATGCTCAGCCAAAACAAACCCTGCTCTCCTGGGTTGCTTTCGGTCCCCTCCTCACCACAGGAGTCGTATGTGGCTTCTTTTTGTTTCCCCACCTCTCACTGTTGCATTCTGAAAAATGCAAAGTCTTGTATAGTTTTGGGGCTATTTGTAGGGAATTTACCTCCTTCCTCCATGCAGAGGCCAAGGAACTGTTAGTGTCTCCTTTCTTGTCTCTGGACACCAGCATGGGCTTGTTTCTCAGGAGTCAGGGCTAAGTGAGAATTAGGTTCCTGCCTGGGTTAAGCAGCGCTCCATATTAGTGATCCCATATCTCAGTCTGGGCAGGAAGAAGCAAGGAAACTGTTTACTTTAACCTCCTTAGTGCACAAACCAATCCACAGGAACTGGGAACTGGCCATCTGCCAGAACAGAGGGAGATAGAAGGTATCTTAGGGTTACATTTGTTTCCTGTGGCTGTGCATTTGCTTTGCTTTAGTCCTTTGCCCTCCTCCTTAACACAACTCAAGACTATGTAGGAGCTCTTTCCCCTTTGCCTGTGTTTATCTCCTTTAATTACATGATAATTTTGCAATCTGAGGGATGTAGAGGCAATCCCATTGTGTCTTTCTACCTTGCTGCTTGCAGCCTCTCGTTCCTGACCCTGCACATTTGCAATGCCATGCTGTGAAACCAAACTGAAAGGTCCTTTTTGGTTTGTTTGCTTTTTCCTTTGCATTCCTTCCCTTTCCCTTGAATTCCTCCTGCTCTGTGTATCCCCAGCAGCTCTGTTTTCCCATGTGGAGGAGCATCGGGCACATCCCCCAGGCCTCCTACTGAAACCTTTACTGCCCTGAAACATGGCCTTGAGCTGGATCTCACCCTTCATGCAGGTGCTGAGCACAGAATGAAGGTCAAGTCCATTTAAGAGCTACTTCAGGGGCTTAAGTGGGCATGAGATAGGGTGCAATTTTAACACTTATCCTCTGTGCAGGATAAATTTGATGTTAATTGTAGTGAAACTGCTGTGGTGGAGAGTCTTTCTAGCTCTGAGTAATGTGTACTTATTCCTTTGCAATAGCAGCTGTGTGACTTCTTCATTTATACAATCAACCTGAAACTGTCTTGATTAAATAAGGTTTGTAATTGCTGCTATCATAAAAATCCTAAAAGGAAAAGCAGTTGCAGTGTGTGTCGCCAGAATGCTGTCTCCAACTAATACACTTTGCTGAACATTGCAGATAGCTTCTTCTGTGATGGAGACGTGGAGCTCATCTGAACGTGGGATGGATTTGAATAACCTCTTTCACTTGTCCAGCAACACAGAATTGTTCCTTGCCTTTCTTTTGCTCCTGCTTTGCCCAGGCTAGTCCCCACCAACAGGACTTCAGCTGTTTGGACAAGTATATCACAAGCCACTGCACCTCAGCCTTAGGAAATTTATCCTGCTGTTCAAAACAATTCCTCACACTCCTTGACATTTACTCCTATGGGTATTTGTAGACTGTTATGTCTGCCATTACTTGTTGTTTAACCTAGCAATAAGCATTTAGCTCTGTCCTCATAAATCATTTCCCCTCAGACTGCCTGTGCTCCAGAGCATGAAAAGCCCAGGCTAAGCCTACCCTTTCAGTGACTATTCCCCACAGGATTTCATTGGTGGCACAGAATCATTGCTCAAGTCATGATTTCATTCCTGGCTTATTGCATGATCCTTTGCTGATTACACTGACCTAAGGATCTACATCAGCAGTTCTCTGCTTTTCTTTTCCCTGTCTTCCCACATACTCTTTAAGACTTGTTCCACCTCTTCCCCCAACTTTAACACCACTAATTCAGGCTCCCTGCCCCTTTTCCCTAAGAATGTATCATCTGGGAGTAGCGGAGGCTGCAAGGAGTATTCCCAATCCCTTCATATCCCTCACTCTTTGCTGAAGGACTTCTCCACAGCCACAAGCTGGTTCCCAGCAACAGCAGAAGGTGGGCTTCCATAGCACATCTCCTGGGACTGGTGGCTGATGGGTGCAGCTCCCTGGAGCAGGGTAAGGAAGAGTAAATGGCTGGATTCAGACCTCCTCTTCCCAGATCTGTGCTGGGCAGGGAGCTGGGCCACTTGTTCATCAGCTAACTGGGAGAACATGGGGAGTTCTTGCATTTTCATCCATCCTTTGGGCACCTGTCTGCAGTTTTGGAGTGGCTCATCTGGGCTTCATGCGTATGTGTTTCAGGTGCTTTGAAGGTATCTGGATCTTAAAACAAATTAATTGCCACAAGATATCACCAGGAAGACTTCAGGAGAACCCTCAAAAAGGTGCATTTATCCAGTTTATGAGGACACTTCCAGTGATTACAGCAAGGATTGAGATTAACAGTTGTATGAGGCATAGGACTTACTTCAGGCTTTGGCTTTTAGGGAGAAGAAAGAAACTTCCTATGGGCAGGTTTGCCCATAGCTGCTTATTGTAAACTTCCTTTTACTCTTTTGTTAAATTTTTGTTAGTGGTTACAGCCACAGATAGAAGAAGGAGCAGAGAGATCCCTAATCTGGCAGAGGTTATCATCCCACCAACACAGGGCATTGTGCCACCACGTGCAAAGTAGCGTTCTCTTTTTAGCTGGTAAAAATTTGGGCATTGCAGAATGCTCATGAAAGTAAGAGATAGGATGTGATGGAAGACATTTTGTTTCCTAAAACCTCAAAAGCTTTAGGCAAGCCTCAAGTCTATGCATGTGTTTCTGTCCTGCTTGCACATTCATTGTAACTCCTCCACTCTTATCTCATTTACTACTGTGTTAAACGTGGCTGATCACTGCAGTGCGTTTTCTTTCAGGTCTCTTCCATCTCCAGCTTGGAAGAATCATCCATTTGCCTTGTAGCAGAAGAAGAGTTTGGTTCTAGATTTGGGACAACTTGATGAAAAACAGCTTTTGTTTCACCTTTGAGACCCACCCTTTAAAACTGTGGACATTTATTTTAGTTCTTCTGAAGACTGAATTGTCTTCTCTCATGAGCAAGAGGGTCCTGTATGACCTCAAATGAAGTTAAATCATATAACTGGGAAGTTTAGTTGTGTTTAATGGCTTTGTTCACTTATTCTACCTGTTCATTTATCTTTACATAACATTAAAATCATACAAATCATTTTCTCCTTTAAAATAAAGGAGATTCTTATAACAAATGTACCTCTCTGCATGTTTCCTTTGTAGGACTGTACACATGCACTCTTAAATTGTGTGAATAACTCCTTTAGCCACGTTTTTCTTCCCCTGTTTACGTCTTTTCAGACACAAGGCAAGGACAGAAGAAGAATTTCAAGTGTAAAGAAGCAAAATCTGCTTCCTCCCTCAGATCTTCACAATCACGGCAACGTTGGATGTCTGTTTAATCTGTGTAAAAAGCCACTGGTGTTAAGCAGATTGTATTGGGCTTTTCAAAACCATGGCATCATCTTCTGAAATTTGGTTTTCTAGTCCTAAATGAGAAAGAAGAAATGCAATAATCCCCTTGGAAGTGAGGGTCTTTCATTTCTGCCTGGTTAGGGGGTTGGTAAAAGTTTAGCTATGTAAACACCAGGAAAGGTTGGACATTACCATGCTTTCTTATGCTCTTTTAACAGCTTTTATGGTCTTTTTCTGGGCCGTTCTCCCCAGGTCCATGAAGTCTGACCTCTCTTACAGGCTTCTTGTATTCCTTTATTCTATATCAGTCATGATGACCTCTGTAGAAACTCCTGGAAATATGTGCATCCAGTATAGAGGCAGCCGTGGAACTTGCTACACGCTCATCAGACTGAATCAGAAGCAAAGCTGAAATCTCTTCTGAAAGTCAGGTTGAACATTTAAACTGGACCAGAGGAGATCTCATTGGAAATACCCATATGATCACTGTCCTCTCTTCTTCAAAAAGCATGAAGGCTGAATCAGCCTGTCTGATAGAAGCAGTTCTGCACTCGTACTGCACAAATAGATCTGGAAACACTGCAGTTTAAGAATAGACTAGGATCTGCAAAAATACACTGTAATCCCTCAGATCTCCTCATCAGGTGTGAGCACCTTATAGGGAGAACTGTGGGACCAAGCTAATAACCTTTGTCTTGGCTGTGTGGAGCAGTTCCAGCGAGATCAGTTCCTGATCTAGTTGAAGATGTCCTGCTCATCGCAAGGGGGGTTGATGACCTTTGAAGGTCCCTTCCAACCCAAACCATTCTATGACACTATGATTCTTTCTCTGCTGCAAAAAACATGGGAATCATTGGTTTCAGGTTGATCCCGTGAACTGCTAAATGGCCTCATGCCCACTGACTCAGGCAGTGTATCCAAATTGGGTAAGCAATGAAACATCTCTCCTCTTGAATCTGGATGGGCTGTTTTGTCCCATGACTAACTGCGTGTCTCTTCACTTACATTTGACCCAGCCTCCACAAGAGTTAGTAGGAATTAATTTTCTGGTTTTCCTGGTAAAGGAGCTGGACACTGACATTAGCAAGTTCGATTCTCTGAGCAGAGTGTTGCTTAACTGTGCAGTCAGAGCAGGAATTCTGCAGGAGCCACAGGCTGATGGCAATACTCTTGGTCCCATGCAGGAGAAGGCATTTGACAGACAGATCCATCCTGTCTAGCAAGCAGAAGCATATACTTCAGTGGCTTGATCTGCAAACACTTTCCCCTCAGAGACAGTGCCTTTAGAGCACCAAGACTTGAGGGAAGTGTAAGAGGGTTTCTGTCTACTTTGCAGACCATTTCTAAGCGAAAGTAAGAAAGCAACTTAGAACTCAGCTGACTTGAACATTAAAGAGAATATGTTTAGAAAGCTGTGACATTTTTTGAGTGTGGATGCATTTAGAAAACTCCCCTTTTTAAAACAACATGTTTATTCTGTGAGCTGTGGACACAAAACTATTACTCCTTCATACCTGTAACTGAAAAAGGAACCATGTAGCTCTGAATGTCAAACGTGGCTTTAATCTGCTTCGCAGCTTGTTTTGTTTTGGTTTTCTCTGTTTCATTTCCCTTTGCGGTGTTAAGCTCTGACCCTGAAAGGTGAGGAAGTGAAGGAAATGGAAGAGTGAAATTTGGGGAGTCTGACGCTGAAAAGCCAAGGGAACCACGGGGCAGCCTGTCTGGTTGTGAGATTGAAATGTAAGTGGACTCCCCAAATTAATTACTTTGGAACCCACTTACTTATATGTGGACTCCCTTAGGCGTAAGTCTTACATTATGTCACCGAGATGGCATTTGGGCTTGATTTATGTTGGCACAAAACTAGCTATAAACTGCACATGTGTGCCCATAGTAGCCCCTTTTCAAACAGAGCATGTTTATAGAAACAGGAAACATGGCTGCAGCAGGAGTACACCAAGCCTCTGCTGTGTCAACAGCCTCCCAAATACTACAGGTATCCAGGATCTGCACGCTGCCTTCATTTTCCATGTATTTCAAACCAGTCAGTAACCTGGAACACCATTACCAAAGTTTAGTGGTTGGTTGACGGAGCAAAAATGACTTAGGTGAAATTTACTCCACTAAACATGCATATCTGAAAAACAGCCACAATCCACATTTTAATCTCTTGCTTTTGTACTCCGTCTAGTCTGTGGCTGATATTTCATGGTGATTCTCTCTCTCTTCTTTCCCCCCTTGGAGAATGAAGATTTCTATTAATTATATCTGATTCTGTAGTGACAGAATTTATCTTTAAAAGGGTATGTGCTTTCCTGTCTGACTAAATCTGAAGCTGTCAGGTCATGCCCCATCCCTGGCAGTGTTCAAGGCCAGGTTGGACACAGGGGCTTGGAGCAACCTGCTCTAGTGGAAGGTGTCCCTGCCCGTGGCAGGGGTTGGAGCTGGATGAGCTTTAAGGTCCCTCCCAACACAAACCATTCTGGGATTCTATGATGTTCAGGGAGATGTAAATCCGTCACTGTTCTTTATAGTGCATTAGAAACAGTTAAATATATAATCACCATTCAAGATTTCTTCTAGGAGATAGAAAAACAGGCAAAAGTGAAGATCAAAAAGAGTAGAGCATTTTTGGTGTCTGAGAAAACCGTATTTTTTCATTCCTCAGATGCCATTTATTTGTATATTCAATCTTGTTCGAGTTGTGAGGTGCTATAAACTGGTACAAGTAACCTTCACGATTCACTTGGAGCTTCTGTGCCTGTAGTGAAATAAGAGGAGGTTTGTGCTTCAAAATTGCAGCACCCTTGAACATCTTCTCTGTGACACTGATGAAACCCTTTCCAGAAGGGGAGAGAAGGAGGTGAAACAAGTCATGAGGGCCCTATCATCTTCTCCATCTGGGTTGACCTAAAGGCAGACTAAAATGCACTGCACACTGTAGGAGTTCCCTTTCACAACATCCCTTTCTTCAGACTTCAAAGAAGTCTGTAACAGAGGCAGTGTTGTTGAGTACACAAAACAGTCTCCTCTAAGTTTCTAAGGAGAACTGATGATGCAGGAGGAATCCTTTTTTTTTCATGTGGTATACACCCCCCTCTTTCTCTCCCTCAGGAGAATCCCTATGTTGGTATTTAAACCATCCAGGAGATTTTTTTAAGGCACATCTCACATTGGGAGTTGGAAGAAAAAAGATCTTCACGTCATCTTGGAGAGACTGAGAGGAAATGCAGATGAATCCTAAAGCCCAGCTGCTAAATGAATGTTGTTTGTCAAAGAAGATCAGCTTGAAATAGGAACTAGTACCAAGTCTTTTCAATGGATATACTCTACCTCTTGCACCTTTAGAGCTGATAGAAGGTCTGGGCATTGCTCATAGGAGCTCACTGTAGCACGTTAAGCTATAACATTAACCAGGTAACAGAGAGTTTGGTCTGTTCTCAGATGTTACTGAAAACCAGCAGTTAACTGTGTGTTGCAGTTCTTGCTCAGTGGATAGAGGTAATCTCAGAGACAATATGAGCAGGCTATAGGAGTAGGGCTACTGTATTACTCACTGAAGACTTACACTCCCTTTGGACGTGGTATGGGAATGTATTTCTAGCAGGGAAATACAGTTCCCACATCAAGTGTCTCAGAACTTGCATATTTACTGATTGCAAGTCAGATAAAGATATGAAAACATCTGTAACCTACAGCATGGGAACCAGAGCCAAAGAACCTTCACTTGGGGTTTTGTTGCATGAAATATTTCAAGTCTGATTGCTGAATGTAGCCCTTGATGTCTTGGCATGGTCACTGTTACTAGAGGATCACGGGCACTAGTGGCTGTGGTGCTCTGTTGGGTTTGAGCTGGGATAGCTTTTTAGCTCTTTTCTTGGAAAACTGCTTGCAGGTAAATGTATTATCATAGAATCACAGAATCCCAGACTGGTTTGGGTTGAAGGGACCTTAAAGCTCATCCAGTTCCAACCCCCTGCCACGGGCAGGGACATCTTCCACTAGAGCAGGTTGCTCCAAGCCCCTGTGTCCAACCGGGCCTTGAACACTGCCAGGGATGGGGCAGCCACAGCTTCTCTGGGCACCCTGTGCCAGCACCTCAGCACCCTCGCAGGGAAGAGCTTCTGCCTAATGTCTAATCTAAATCTACCCTCTTTCAGCTTAAAGCCATTCCCCTTTGTCCTGTCACTATCCTCCTTTGCTGTTTAATGTAGGGGCACACTGTTGTGTTTGGGACAATATTAGAACAGAATAAGAGGCACACTTCTCAGAAGGATTGGGAAACAGATACTGTCGTGCTGAGTGGGTGTCATGGGGGAGAGTTTTTAACTTCCCTGGATTAGTGCCCAGCACAGCAGTGGATGGTAGGAAAAATCATGTCGGCAGAGGATTGCATGTTGAGTCTCTGTGGGTGTGAGTTGAGGACACCCCACAGAAGCCTGTAATCCCACCCCTGCAGGCATAGGCAGCACAGCCTGCAGGAGCTCTCTGATGGCAAAAGGGGCTGTGGTAGCTGCCCTGTGTCAGAGCAGTGTCCATGCAGCACTACGGCCTTCAGATGCAAAAAGGTCTGTTTATTAGAAATTAAAACATTTCTTTCCTAGAGATAAGAAACAGGAGTTTGCCAAAGTTCTGCAGCATGTTCTGACTGTTTGAAAGAAATGTTGCCTTTCACATTCATTGAACTTGTGTCTGTTACTGCTCACTGTTCCCATCTCACAGAGATCCACTGCCTCTGGAGGACCAGCATCAATGCAGTTCCCTGGGATAAGTAAGAGTTACTGGCTCTAACATTGTGATGTTTGTGAGGACTCTGAAAGTTAGGAGGTCTCCAAAGGTGCACACTAGAAGGTTGTTGGAAACCAAATCACTTATTTTTGTGCCTTAGCTGTCATCTGAAATAGAACTCACAGTGTCTAGTGTCCGTGTGTATTTGTGTAGTGGGAGTGTGGTTTTAACACCAAGCTTTATTACAACCCCTGACAAATTCTCAGATTTTATTATCTTCAGGCATACCAATTTTTCCCCCCACCCTGTGTGTACTTGAAATTAATTCACATGATAAATGTAGAGCGGTCAGAACAGGATATGAAACAGGAACCTCTGGAGTGAGTGTGAGTAGGACACAGATGTAATAGCCTTCAAAAGCACACGCTGCTGCTGACGTTTGTCAGTAAGGGAATGGCCTGGAATCCCAGCCCAAGCAGATATGTTGCAATAGACAGAGGAAGAGATCAGTCTTAGCGTCCCTTGATGGCTTCTCCTGAAGATCTGAGGTTATGCCAGCTGCTGCTCCAGCCTCCAGCTTCGGCTGTTGTTCCAGCCTGGATCTGGAGTGGGGCGTTCCTTCCCAGCCCTGATGTCTTCACAGTTTGGGGTCTGTGAAGCAGAGACTTGATGTAAACCTGGATGGGGGAGCACAGCATCTTATAACTGGACCTTGCCTCTGTTTGCATAAGAATTAACCAGAGGAAAAAACAATGTTTATTCTCTTCTTGCGTGTAGAATGTAGAAACTGAAGAGATTCAAAACTGAGACCTGCCAGCTGTCTTGGTCACAGGGGTTTGCAGGCCACAATGCATGTTTGCCCCAGAGTATCTTACACTACATTTCACCTCCATCCTCTGGTCCTGTGTAACCTCTTCCCTGCCCTCCCCCAGATCCCTCCATCTTCCTTATCTCTGATACCCCTCATCTGACCCCTCTGTTCCTGGTTTCAGAGTGTCTCCTCCAGAAGCTGGACAAATCAACAGATCTGTCAAGAGATGCGGGAAGGGAACTGGGGGTTATCTGAGTGTGCAGGTTATCTGAGGGGTTGCTCTCAAGAAACACTATCCGTAAGCAGTGCAAGTTAGTCCAAGCCAGAGACAAGTAGAGGCTGGGCCTGAGTTCCTCAGGGCCAGATGTCTTGTGGATATGAGTGAAAGATGAGAACTCTGAAAATAGTGGTAGAGTCGCCCTGAAGCCAGAAAGAGGTGCCTGAGATTGAGAAACATGGAAAGAAAGTTATTTTTCTGGTATATATCTGGGGACTCTGAATTAGCTTCCTTGGTAAGGAAGAGCTTCCTGGAATTCTTCACCCAGTTTTATACCCAGAAGGGAATTATTTGGCGCTGGATTCAGTACACACATGGGATTTCACTTTGCAGTAAGACTACCCTGTGACAAACCCCCTCCAAAATATAATCAGCAAAGTTCTCCTCAGATGCAAACTCTGGGTCTGCTTCCAAGTTGGACTCCTGCTTGCTCATTCCTCAGCTGGGTTTGTCAAAACTTCACAACATTTAGTCTTGCTTTTCCTTGCAGTGCTGAATCACTCTGTGATTTGAGTGAGAACTCGAATGTTTGTTACTGTAAATGTTGCTAGCCTCTGTCTGAAATCCAAGTGAAAAAACCTGCAATGTCAGATTACTCAAAAATGAGGCTTATAGAAGTGTTTTTATCCTCAATACTTTCATATGTAACACTTGCACATATTTTGCTTTCTCTGTCACTTGTGGTCTCTTTAATTACACCATGGGAATCTGAACTGGGGCAGGATCAAACGCGGAAAAAGCATGACCAAAGGAAAACAGAAGTTTTATTGGTTTTAAATAGATCTTTCAATGTAGATCTTTTCAATGGTGACTCTTCTGAAAAGGCAACACAACATCCTTCTGTCTGTGAAGTTTCCTCTCAGCCCTGTAACAGACTGTTGGATTTTTATGTCAGGACGACCTCTTTTTGGCTGTTTATAACACACTGTTTGGGATGACATGGTTTTGTGGTGGTCTTGGCAGTCCTGGGGTAATGGTTGGTCTAGATGATCTTAGAGGTCTTTTCCAGCCTAGTTGATTCTGTGATTCCACATTGGTCTCTAATAGATCTTTAGAGTCTTGTGGTTTTAGATGTGTAGTTCCTTATTTCTGTCCCTGGTCAGGAAGGAAGCACTTAAAAGATGGTTAGAAGAGATCTATCTGTACCCATGGAAAGTGGATGGCAGTGCAGATGTGTAATGCAGCTTTCCCTGAGCAAAAGATGCTCACCTCAGGCAGGCAGAGCTTAGATCCCTGAGGCAGATGCAGTGACATGCGAGCTGATGTGCTGGACATCCCTGCACATCCCACCTCAATCACAGGTGAGCTACAAGCTAGAGAACTTCAGTGGCAGAGCTGCAGCTCTGTGGCTGCACCTTCACGGAGCAGAGATCAGGGCACACCATGCATGGAGTGACTGGTGGGGTACGTGTCCACCACAGAGGTTTTGCTGGGTACAGGGTATTGCACAAGTAGAACCAAAGCCATAATTTGAAGGATTATACTCATGCACACAGAGGGAAATGTAGTTTTCAGAATTCTTTACTGGTGATGAAACATAAGCCAGGAAGAACATTGTTGGGTTTTCTGATGTCAGTGTGAGCTGACAGAGTTGGCAATAAGAAAAATTAGCCTTCAATTATAGGCTAAACAAGTTTAAAAGAAGTCACTGAGACATAGCTGGTACGGAGCCCTGTATTGCTGGTATTATTTTTGCCTCTCAGAAACAAGACACGCTTTAAAGTCCATAAGCTGTTGCCTCTCCTTCTCCCTCCTCTGTTGAAAAATTAGTCTCCTGTCACATGTAAGAGCTGCACAAGGAACAGGACCAAAACATGTAGGTGTTCTAATTAAAGTCATTAAACAACATGCTATTTGTTAAGCACATCAAGTTCTGGACAAAATCACAGTGCAGCTTTTCTGCTTCATGTGCCCAGGTGATAATGAATTTCCATCAGGAAAAATTTCATTTCTTGCCTTGAATCAAATTTTGACTCAGAATGAAAATGTCCCTGAGACATGAGCTGTAGTGGGGCTCTATGACCACTGCTTCTAATCACTCTGCAATTAGAAGGGGTTTCTGTTGGTGATGCATGTGCTGAGATAATCTCTGCAGGGCTAAGACAAGAATTAAACTCTACTTTCATCAGAAAAGGCAGTAGTTGATAAGCCACACGTTGAAAAATGTTGCATTCAGTGGTTCTTCTTAGGAAGGGCACTGTTAATGACATAGAGGCATTTCATGGCAAGAAGTCTGTCTCCCCAAATGTTAAAATGGAATGGAAATACTCTTCTTCATTTATTACATTTCGTTCTTGTAGATAATAATTCTAACTAAATTCTTTCTGAATCTTCTTTGATCTAGGGTATAATGTAATTAGATCATGTAATTATGATAATTTATGAAGATTACATATTAAATGTTATATATTCATATATATAACATGGCACTGGTTTTGGCTGTGCTAGTTGCCATCAACACGTATGTCCAGGAGGAAGCATCTAGCCCTTTGGCACCAGGGAAGTTTGGGACCTCCTTGTCTTGTGGTTGAAGGCACGCACTAACGTTGTTCTTCATATGCACTCCCACTCAGGTTTGAGTCTACCTACCCTCTCCTTGGAGTTTTTAGAATGCCATTACCCGGAATGATGCATCACCCACGTAAAGAGGGAGGAATTCAAATCAGATGGGGAGCAAAGCTTTCTCCACTGGGAACAGGAGGAGATTGGGCTTCTGGCAAAGGGAGAAGCGGGGGAGGAAGTGAAACCACTGATAGGGAGAATGGGGTTCTGCGGTAGGGAAGGATACGGATGTAGTTAAGTGGGACCAGGATGTGGGAGCAACAATTAGCAGTGGGGAAAAGGAATATGGATGTTCACCAAGCCCTAGCCATAGGAAGAAAATGGAGGACAACACAGTGACGGGGGGGGGAAAAAAAGCCTGGCTTTTTCCATGAGGACATCCAGCTTGCCTCTTTGAGGTAACACTTGTCTTTCTGGTGTGTTCCAAAACTGACATCCCTGTCTGGAAGAGATGATGCACTTCTGGCCATATGCATGCAGGCCACAGCAATGGTTTTAGCATTGCCATCACCTCTGTGAGTTGCTGGACACCCTTTTAGTTCATTGCTGGAAGTGGGAACCACTGGTGGCACTTGGCACACATCACCCTCTGCCTGCTCTTTGATTGCACAGGAGGTGGGAGAGATCTGTATCAGGAAAAGAAGGATCAGGGGAAAGCTGGTAGTTGGTTGAGGGTGTTTTCATTATAGAGCTGGTTTTAATGGATACTTCTATATCCCTCTTGCTGTGAACTGAGCCATTGCCCCTATTGCTTGAGTTCACTACAACTTGATTACAAGATACAGTTTTGATCCCATCATGTTTTGGATTTGCACCTGACCTGCTTATCATTCTAAGTGAGAGCTACTGGAAAGGGAGCACTGGGAGCTAGCCACCAGAGCAAATGCTATCGTGACATGATCCAAGGCTCAAGGGATAAAATGACCTATGCTTTATTTTAGCATGTAAGCATGACCACACTTGTCTGCATCAGGTATCCACAGATCTGACATTAGCTTTTGCAACATGTTTCTGAGATGCTTATGAAGAAATTCCTTTAGAGTGCTCCCCGTTTCCCTTCTTGTTTGCAAGTCTGGAGAATGCAGATGGGCTGCACTTTAAGTCTTCATGCAATTGAGTTTGAGAACTTCTTTTTTAGACATAATTACATACCCCCAGGAGCTGGATCTTGTTCAACATGCAGAATAAATCACAACAGTTAGTAGGACTGTACCAGATTGAAGAAGTCCAGAGAGGAAATCTCATACACTTGTAAAATGCCTCGCTTGCACTAGTTGCTCTTTATTTATATATTTATAGTTCCTGCAAAGATAGTGCAGATGTAGAAGCTGTTTTCTTTAGCTAGAATCAAAACATGTCCATTCCTCAAAGTGAGAGAGTGAAATCAGATTCTGATTGCTTAATTTAGGCAGCTTTACCATCTTTAATATATTACTGCTTTAGGAAGGACAAGTGGAAAATACCTGCTCTTCATTCTGCAGTGAAACTAGGAGCCAGCCAGAATGTTGGGCAATCTTATCTTCTGGTCTGAAGTGTGTCTCCTGCCTCTGGAGCACAGGGAGCACTGACTGAGCTGCCCATGCTGTTTTGCTACCAAGGAACTTTCCACATCTGCCCCTGTTTCTTGGTTCCTCTCCTTGCTGAGATGGTTCTGAACGCTTTTTGCATGTATTCTCTGTACTTTGAGATAACACATGAACAGGAAACTTCTTGGTTATTTTTCTTCCTGTTAGTTGTTGGGGATGTCTTGTCTATTTTCCCTTCTCAGATCCACATGACTACCAGAAGTCGAGGAGCAGATAGGTAAGCACTAAAAACAAATGCAGCAGAGCGAGCCATCTGGTGTGTGGAGGAGGGCTGACTCCTACGGCTCTGATCTCAGCACTAACGTGCGGCATCTGTGCGGGACTGGGGACCGGGATGTGCAGCACAATTAGCCACATGAAGAGCTGGCATCTAAACATCCTGGGGGATGAAGTGCCTGATGCTCAGGCAGCTTTCCATAGCAGACTAAAGAGCAGAAACAGCCCTAGGGCAGTGGGGAGAAGTCTTGGGACACAAGTCTCTGTTCCTCACTGGAAAGCATCAGTCATGAGCATCATTCTCTGCACTCACACAGAAGTCCCTACTGAGAGAGACCTTCTCTTGATGGGAGTGAAACTGATGATTTCCAAGGTTGGGATAAGATAAACTGTCATACAGCCAGCAATAAAACTGTGAGTGCACGCTAAGCTAATAGGCAGCCATCCCTACTCTGTATGAAGTCTTTACCTACTGTTATATCTCCCCTTCTTAGTGAGACAGTAAACTAAGGATACTCCTGAATCATAGAATCCCGGAATGGTTTGGGTTGGAAGGGACCTTAAAGCTCATCCAGCTCCAACCCCCTGCCATGGGCAGGGACACCTTCCACTAGAGCAGGTTGCTCCAAGCCCCTGTGTCCAACCTGGCCTTGAACACTGCCAGGGATGGGGCAGCCACAGCTTCTCTGGGCACCCGGTGCCAGTGAAGGAACAGAAGTGAAGGGGTGAGTAGTTCATATTTACAGCAAGCTTCAAAGACATAAATGGCTAGAGTTGCAAAGTGTTATTATCTGCCACTTTGGAAAGATGCTCCAGGTTTCTGTGGGATTCAAAGCAAAATAGAAAACTAGGCTGTTTATTTTACAATTCACTGGAAAAATAAGTTTCTATAGAAACTACCACTTCAGAGGTATTTACATTTCTCTACTATGAAGCATCTTAAGAAAGAGCATTCCCATAAATAGCAAATAGAAGTTGTTGCATTTGGTATAATAAGCTACTATTTACAAAAGACTGTGTAGGTTCTAAGTATTATTATGGGGTTGCTGTATAAACCATGGATCCATTGAATATATTCTAAGAGACTCACAACACCCCGTAGGAAAAACGAGATAGTGACTTGTAAAAGTAATGAGTAGGAATTACTTTGTGCCCTTCTGGTGATGAATCTGCACGCAAACAGAAGATTGAATTAATATCTCTGGCAAAGCTAGTTCTTTAAAAGTCCATTTATGAGTAGGGTAACAAGAAAAGCACTGACATTTATAGCTGTAGGTGAGGTGCTGCCCATACATGCATGTGCTGGCAGTTAGAATTTGGGTATATGTTACTGGTACTGAGCTTTGCAGTTTCTTTCAGCTCTCCAGTTGTAAGGCTCCACATGAGTGTATTGCTGTATATTATCTATTAGTGAAAACTGTATAAGTAGAATAAAGAAAATATGAATAGCATTTCCTGTATTTGCAATGGTGGTGAGAGGAGTAGATTTGGAAAGGCTGATGAGCAGTGGATTGTGTATCCCTACTTCCATCCTATGTCCATCATTTTCAAGGAATAGATTAAGCATTGCAAGAGCTTTAGTGCTTCATTTCTTGTATATAGGGCCACCGTGACAAATGAGATTACAACCCACAGAAAAAAACACCTGCCAGTGTCTGAGGTTGATGATAGAGAATTTGGGTTGTTGCTGTTGCAACCAGTGGAAACTCTCCCGAGGGGAGAAGGTCTGGATGTGGCATCATGTCCTTATTCATCACACGCTTGCTTATGCAGAACACAATGATTAGAATATGAAAGAGGAAAATTTGGTACTGGTTTAGGAGAAGGGAACACCTACCAGTGTCCTGTCTTGAGGGGATTGGGAAAGAAGGTAAAGAACAGTGAATAGCTTTGCTTTCTGGGATGCCCTCCCAGTGTCTGGCAGTCAGCCTTTGTCATGACTTGCTGTGCTGGAGGTTGTATCCAACCATTTAGTATCCATTGGTAGGCTGAGGCCTCGGTGAGTATGATTTCACACTGAAGATGCGGCAAAGGAATAGCATCAAGCTGGAAATGGGAAGGTACCAAGTACTGAGCACAGCCCAACTTCCTCAGCAAAGCAGATTCCCTTAGGAGTGTTTCTTTGAAAACACATCTGAAAGATTCAGATGCCTGAACATCACTGATGTCTTCTTTGTCAGTTGGATACTTTGGAATATGTTAACCAAAGCCTTTAATCAGCCCAGTAGCAGTGGAAGTCTATGCTCCAGATGTAAATTAATCACTCCTTTGATAAAGAATGGATGAAATGGTTCTTGCTACCAAAACATCTTATGATGGTTGCTGCAGGTGCAGAAGTAAAAAGCACCTAGGTCCCAGTATCAGCTATTGAAGGTAGTAGTTTGAGTCAATTAACAGACAAATGCAACCCCCAAATAACAGCCAATAAAAAAGGAAGGGCCAGGCTTCTGCTTCCTGAATCAGGTTTGTTCTCTGGCAAATGACTGAATTATAGCTCTTAATAACAACGAATGCAGTGTATCGGTGCTGTCTTGACCCATTTACTAGATCATGGTGTCTCTCCCATGCTATTGTTTGGTTGTTTTTCTTGCCCAAGACTTCTCAGAAGCCTTGAATGCAAGACATAATAACACAGATCCTGCCCTGGTAGCAAATTGTGCAGTCTTTTGTTTCAAGCACACAGCATGCACCCAGACTTGCTCATAAAATATCCATAGCAAAATCATGCGATGCCTGTCTCTCTTATACATTTTTAAGAGCTGTGCCCTAAATCCATTAAAAGACTGTGAGGCATGAATAGAAGAATAATCCTTCCTACCATATGGGTGAGAAAGGAGTTGGGAATCAAGTAACTGAACACAAAAAACAAGACATGTAAATTTGCTGACCACCAACTTTCTGCTGTGAGAACACAGTATCTCCCAAAGTCCATTTCTTTTGTCTAAATTGTTGGAAGTTATTTTGAGTTAAAGAACAAAGGAACTTTGTACAATAAACGTGGAATTGGCATAATGATGAGAACCATGTGTACTGATCAAAGTTGCTTTCTGATGTCAGGACAACTAAGCTGAGGGAAAGGGGTCTTTATGATAGTCATAGACTCAGAGAGTGGTTTGTGTTGGAAGGGACCCTAAAGATCCTCCAGTTCCAACCCCTGCCACGGGCAGGGACACCTTCCACTAGAGCAGGTTGCTCCAAGCCCCTGTGTCCAACCTGGCCTTGAACACTGCCAGGGATGGGGCAGCCACAGCTTCTCTGGGCACCCTGTTCCTTACTTTTGAACTACGAGGTGGCTCCACTCACTCCAGGACTGAACCCTGGAAATCCCATTCTATACATTGGAAAAAAGCGGCCTTCATTGTTTTACCCTGAGGAGAGAAGCAGGGAACCTAATGACATCCCACGTAGCCTGGGTAAACGTTCAAAGGAGGAGAAGGGAATGAGCCACTCAGAATGAAAGGGAATTGGGTGTCTACGTCCCTAAGGCTCTTTATGAAATTACATACTACACCTATTGCCAGGAGTCCTCTCATCTAATCATTTCTATAGCACTGTAATGTATTTAATTTGGAAAATTTGCACTCCACCTAAGTCTAGGTTCAGATACTTCCTTTTCCTATTCAATGTCTTGCAGCTTGGAATCACTTGCAGATGCTTTCAGAGTACATTTTGCTCTTTAGCCATATCCGGGATCATCCATAGGATTTCAGAAGTATAAATGGGGCTTACAAGCAGTTGGATTTGCTCCCATGAAAACTGGGAGTGGACTAGGAGTGGATGGGGACATTGCCTTTACTAGGAGCTGGGTGCTCCTGTCACTGCCCAGGAATGCAGAGACCCTTGCGCTCTCCAAGGCCCATTCTCCTTAGGCAATGTGTACCTCTGTCCTGAGGTAAGTTACAGAAATAAATGGTGTTGGTATTTATTGTAAAAGCTTACAGTGGTAAGGCTAAATTCAGCTTTCCATAATCCAGTGGGTGTGTGCTCTGAATCCAGCCCCACTCAACTGCTACCACAGGTGGATTCCCTTGAATCCAAAAGCCACGTTCTCTGTTAAAAGAAGATAACAGTAAACCTTCATAATGCCTTCTTGAGAGCCTTGACTGTGTGAACTGTGGGACTGCGTGACTCTCCTGTTATGAATCCACCTTAGTTCAGAAATGGATCAGCTCACTGGCTGTTGTGTCACTCCTCTGAGCTTGGTGGAATTCCTTGAGTGAGCTGAATCAGTGTTCTCTATTGAGAAACAGGCTAGAGAACAACATAGCTCCACGTACCCTAGGACTTCACTCTGAAGAAAATCCCTGTGACAGAATCTTCAGTAACCCACTTTTCACAACTTTAAAAACAAAGTTTACTGTAAATATAAATTTGGGATTTTTCTGTCTCGGTCATCTGCTTTTTAAAATGACTTCTTACTAGAATTGCCTTTGCAGTTTGTGATTCTCTTTTCTACTTTCAGTTTCCCTTCTGTGCTGCCTTGGTTCTAAGTGGGCTGTGGTTTTCTGAAGCCGTAGCTGTGATGTTTGCTGTGTTTTCCTATACAAGACCTATGCTTAAACCCCTCACCAAACAACCAAAACCCAAATGACCACCAGAAAATAACCTAGCCAAAGTCTACTTCTTTCCCCCCTGCGTTTAAGTTTCTACTGTCAAGACAAGGTTAACACACGCAGTATAACTGCTTCATCAAGATACTGTGTTCACACCACACTTGTGCCTATTTTGAGGGTTTTAGTCACATTTTTATTGTTAAATAAAACACACCCCCATTGTGTAGGGGGTGTGCATGCACAGATCAGCTTGAACATGGGATATGTGGATACTCGACCATACCGGGAGGTGACGAAGTCTTCACAATCATAGACTGCCTCCTTTGTTTGCTTGTTTCAGAAGCAGTAACCTCTGTCTTGCATTTATGTCCCTGGACCCTAAGTAATGTCAGGAGGCTCTGTATCAGATGGGGCCTCTGGTGAGGAATTACAACTAACAGGGATTTTCAGTGAAGATATGAATCAAAAGGCAGGTTCTGCCCCTCTTCCTCCAAGGGTGTGATCCCCTATTCCATGGGAAGTGCCACCCCGGGGGGTTCCTCTTTTCCATAAGTGAGTAAGCATGGATCAAGCATGGAGAGCCATGTCCCATGTGCTGCGCTCTGCGGTGGCACTGCAAACACCCTGTCTTGCAAAGCTGCACTTGCCATGTCGGGCCTGGCAGCTGCCCGAAACAAACCATTTCCTTCAGTTCTCATTTGCCTGTAATAATCTTGAACTTGTTGACCTTTGTGCCTATTAATTATTGATATAACGTTGCATTATTTAGGCTTGTTTGAGCAGACAGATACATTATGACCAGACAGACGTTTGCCAGACAGGCTGATGGATAACATCCTAAAAAAAGTCTCAAGTTGCCTTGGTACAACAAAGGGCTGTAACTTCATTAGCTTCCCCTCATCCCCTCCTCTTGGTGGCAAATTAGTGCTTAAAACCTTACTAGGAATCTAAGTATAATACTGATCTCTCCAGACAAGGGCCTTCATCTTGACTGTGTTGGTGGTGTGGTCCTGCTGTTGGGCAAATACACAGAGGAAGCTTCTTAACCAATCTGCTGGAACTGTTTTTCTTAAGATACAACAAATTGGTTTGTTTTTCAAGCCAAGGAAAGGAGAACTGATTTCTCCCTGGTTGCTACGAGCTGTATTGCAACACTCCAGAGACACAGGCACGGCTTGATATGTATCTCCCAGGGAAACCTGCCTTTGATTTCTCTCAAACCCTGCCACAGTCATTTTGTCTACTTATCCAAGAATTACCTGTAATTTAAAACATGCCTGTGGAGCAGTTCTGACCCTTTGGAACTGGCAGCATAGCTTCAGCTGAAGCAGGAAGGAAGGAACACAGTCCTTTGTGGCAGTCCTATCAGGATTAGGAGCGCAGGATGCATCACAGCTGACAAGCAGCACCGAATACACGACAAGCTCGTGAGTGTCTGCGTGCTGCCTCTTTCCTCTCTGCTCGTCATGCTTTGCGCTGTCGCAACCAGCTTCTGCTCTGATGTCAAAATCCCACTGCTCAAGACGTTGTCTCTATGAAAGCAGAAGAGGCAAAAAAAAGCGGAAGGAAAGCAGATGAAGGAGGAGGAGGAGAAGAAATGCAGCCGCAAGTGTTATAAACCTGGAGGCTCGTTTGTTCTCCAGGAGAAGCAGTCAGGTTTGGGGGAACCATTTCAGAAGGACTCAGCTGCTGTTCTCAAAAGTGATCTAGCACCAACTTCTTCATGTTGTGGGGGTCCTTACTGCTGCAGCTGGACACACAGTGTGGGTTCTCAGAGCTGTGTAGCCTCCTGATGCCTCAGGGCCCTCTGTTGAATTCTTTCACCCTTTGTGGAAAAGAGAAGTCAGATTCCCAAACAAAACCCTTTATCTCATTTCTGGTTCACTGCTACAGCAGGGCTGTGCCTGAGTGCCCTTCCACTAACTAGGACTTCACCCTCAAAGGAATGTGTTCATCCCTTCATTTCCCCCCGTTCAAGAACACT
>NW_009925880.1:27962-69139 GCF_000696875.1 Nestor notabilis | reverse complement strand
GGAGGGGATCTGTTCAAAAGAGATGCGTTAGGTTTGTCAAAAACTGTTACCAGAAGACCTGGACAAAACAGTAAATAAGGAAACCTGCATTGGTTTTGTCACTGCTCTATGGTGTATTGTGGATCTTGGTCAGCATCTTTGAGATGTCCAGGTTTCCCCCAGCTTATGGTTTCTCACACAGTTTATACAGTCTCTACTCCTGCTGACATTTCGTTGTTCCTTTTCCAGACTGATCACTGAGGGACCGTCATCTCTCATCTCCTTTGTCACATATCTCCTTCATCCAGCGTGTCCATCAGTGCTATCAGGCAACAACAGCCTTCCACTAGACAATCAGTTCCCACCTCTTTGAAATCTCTGCTTGAAAACTAGTTTTCTTGAACCATCTCTTCTTTTCCCAGCAGTTCTCCCTTTGAATAGCTGAGCATCAGAGTTTAGCAGCCCTCCCTCCTAGTCCTGAATACCACGGAAGAATTTATCCTGCTGCACGTTGTGGGTTTTAGCTCCATGTAGGGACAGGGAAGCAACTAACTCCCACACTCCAATTGAATTTTAAGTCTAACATGAGTAAATGTGCAAATGCAAGTCCCTAACACTGAATTCACAGACTCTCTGTGGACTAGAAAGTCCACAGAGAAAAATTATTTCAGGCTAGTTTACTGAAATTAAATTACATAAAAGCCATACAAGCCAACACATTGTTATGTAAAACTCCACAAAACAAGTGCTGTGATTTTAACTGAGTTGAACAAATAAAACATTAAGTGTCGTTTTTGTTCAGGGCCATGTGTTGGCTTCTGAAAACAAAAAGGAAATCAATGAACCAAGTCACACAAAACATATGTCTGCAGAATAATGATAAAACATACACTGTATCTGGACATCTTGTGAGTGTGGTTTCTTGCTGCTGTTGTGGCTGGATGCTTTTGCTGTGTAAAGAAGGTTATACTGTGTTCATATTACAACACAGGA
This sequence comes from Nestor notabilis, assembly GCF_000696875.1. Classification (NCBI taxonomy): domain Eukaryota; kingdom Metazoa; phylum Chordata; class Aves; order Psittaciformes; family Psittacidae; genus Nestor; species Nestor notabilis. The sequence continues at coordinate 68,167 of NW_009925880.1, read as the reverse complement.
TGGTTTTTATTCCTACTGCCTCAGGAATAATGTAATCCTCTTGCAGTAATGTAGTGAGTTCTGAGTCCTTCAGCTGAGACACCTTCTTGGGGATGCTGGAACCTTGCAGAAAGATGCTGTTCAGTCCTGTCTATGACACAAGTCACCTCTCAGCCTGCCCAGGATATGGACATGGTCTTCACCTTTGGTGTACAAAACCTTAACTAAGAAGCCCAAAGGAAGGGTCAGCGTGTGACCAGCTGAATTTAAGCGCTCTCATCCCAGAATTTCTGTCACTATGCTCTTAGAGTTGTTTTGTTAAAGAAGCCATATGTGAAGTGGTGTCTTTCTGTTCTCCCTGTGCAGGCTGCATTTTGGGAAAGGGAGGCTGTGGTGGTGGCTCTGACCATGCCAAGGAGACTTTCTTGCAATATATGGGATAAGAATGCACTTGCCTTTCTTGGCATGTTACAGTTCATGCCAGGATTAACCAAAAAAGCATTCTCAGAGGTATTAACAAGGTCCCTTTGGTAGTAAAGATCTGTCTATTCCCCAGATTCACCCTGTCATCTGCCTGAGCTTGTCTTCTACAGCTGGTGTTGCAGCCTGGACCCTGGCTCCTGTGGGCTGCTCTTGGAGCACAGGTACCTGTATCCTGCAATCCTGCCATAGCATCTTTGTCGTGCTCAGTGCAGTGCAGTTGTGATGCATTTCTGTCAGTGTTCAGGGCATGGGCCAAGAGTATGACATCTTCATTAGCTTTTTCTTTCCGAGCATGATTTCATAATGTAGGTACATGTGTTTAGCTGTCAGCTTGATTCTTGCAACAAAAGGAAAAGCAAACGAGTAATAAATAGAGAAGTTGCACAAGCCAACCTTTAAATAATGGCATTGGGTGGAACACGTGAAATAGGAGCTGTGGCTGCAAAGCGGATTACTGCTTCCTATTCCTCCTGTGAGCGTGATACAAATTACAGCTGATTAAACTGATGCAGCAACCAAGGAGAATACTGAAAGCCTGAAGATGCCTCTCGATTCCTCCTGCTGCTCCTCTTTGGGGTTGGTAGAGTAAGACGTGAAGAACTGAGCCCCAAGCCTCATCCTCTTCCACTGAAGACTTGTTTAGCTCCAGTGTGCTGAGCAAAAGCATTGCAAATACACGCTCCTGTTTCCTGATGTTGACAGTCACTGGTGCTGCAGAGGGCTCTGAGGGCCCAAGTCATGAAGAGCTGAGTAATCAGACCCTGACTTTTCTATACTCTTTTGAATGGCTGTGGGAAGGGATCTCTAAATATTTAAAAGAAATCAAGCCTGAAAAATGGAGGCATGGTATTCCAAAATTATGGAAACATGCCTTTTAAAAATCCTCCATCATTTCACTCTTTTAAAGGTCTTAGTTTAGCTGTAGAAGGCAATGACTCATTTTTGCAGCATTTCATTTATTACATGAAATATACTTTTTGGTGAAGGCAGGTTAATGTGACCAGTAGATGCATATTCATCTATCAGCACAGTCGTATTTAAATCAATGAGTAGTTTAAATGATTAATACCAGCCCAGATTTCTTCAAACATCACCATTTAACATGAACCCACAAAGATCTTATTTTAAAGAAACTCAAAATACTTCTTCACATGTTTGGTTTTTAAACTTTGGTGGTATCATATAACTGAAATATGAATGCATTTAGAGTGGCAGAATGTCCTCATGTGTTCTTGTGATATTAATGCTTCCAGAAACACATTGGAAAATTTAGATTTTGAAAAGAAATAGTGAATTTTAGTCTTTCTTACACAAGTTTTTCCTGGGGACTTCTCTGGGTCGGGCAGTGAGTTACTGTGATGAATTATCCTGATGCCCCCCAGCTGACCCCAAACTCTTCTCTTTCTGGAGAGCTTCATGTGCCCTTCCCTGTCAGGACATCACACGCGTCCACTGCGGGTGGGAGGGTGTAAGAACAACCTCTTGCCTCAGAGCAGAGAGGAGCAGAAATATCAAGCACTGTGGGTGTATGAGACAAAACCATTTCCAAACCCAAAAGATCGTGGGACCTTCATTTCAGGGTATTTCAGCTTACAAGACACATTGAAACTCTTGTCCCTAACATGTATTTTTGCAGATACCTCCTACACTTAACAATAGTACAGTAGTAATCCCTAGGACTTCCTTCCTTCCCAGATTAAAGTTACAACCTCATTTTGATTGTGATTTAACTTGGATGGGCACCTAGAGCAAATAATGCTCTTGATCAAAATGTTAACATCAAATTTGTTGTCTATTTGAACCTAGACATAACTTTCCACATGCATTTTTCACCAGAAAAACAAAGACCTGGACATGATTTTGTCCACAGTTGTTTGCTTAATCAACATCTTTTTATAATGAAAGGGAAATGTTTTATGGGGGAGGGAGGGATAATTTTCTGGGCAGTTCTGTTCTGAACTAAACCCACCCAACATGGATATAATCAAGATTTTACAGCTACTTTAATGGATCAGAGCAAGAGGGAGTCATTTACACTCAGTATGGGGAGTGGTGCATATGCACCACCATCAGGGATCCTTGATTGAACCTCAAGAAGAATGCTATTAAGCTTTTTGCATTAATTATGCTTCAAACCATCCCTCTAGTGATACTGGGGCTAATTTTTAATTGATACACTTAAATCAATTCCTTCATGGACAGACATTTGTTCATTATGAACTCGTTTTACGCACGGCCACTCAGAGAAAGCAAGCTAATACTGTTCCGTCAGCAGTCAGGTGCATTAGAGAAGCAATCGCTGTATGTCTCCTCCTGAAGTGTTTTGATGGTGCTCGTTTCTTCTGGCATGCTTTTAGCTGCCAGTGATTCAGATGTGTCAGCTACTATAGCTGTAAGAAAACACTGATGAGGGATTTATAACACCCAGGCTTCAACTTCCTGACCTGCAAAATGGCTCAGTAGTTGCTTTTGAAGCAAAACTGGCTTTATCCGTACAAAAAGCCATACTTCCTAAGTTCTCCTATCTGTATTTTAAGGAAACATTTTATATCCTGGATATAATTCATGGCTCCTGTCAGATGAAGTGTTCTCTATGAGGCATAGTTGGGGTAGCTACTGAATTTATGGAAAGGAATCAACTTAATCTCTTTAAAAGTGAAATTGTCTTGTAAAATGTCAGTTGAGCTCTATTGTGTGGTGGTTCTGCAATGTCTCACTATCTATATCAAGGAGGAGCTTCCCCAGGCAGAATGATGCTAGATCTCTGTCAGGGAACGTTTGTCCGAGGAGGGATGCTCTTCAGAGCAAATCGAATTTACTGTTTGTTCTTGTTATATTGTTTTCAGAGCAGCTCCCATCTGAAATCAGGTCTTCACCATGCGAGGTGTTGAAGAGGTATGAAGGAGAGCACAGCCTCTGCACCAAAGTTTAACACCCCAGGCAGAGATAGGTTAGAAGAGTTGAAGGATTGCAGACAGAGCTCTCTTCCTGCCAGATGAATTCCAGAGGTGAGATCAGATACCTGCTGTCCTCATTCCAGCAGAAATCTGGTTGCACTTCTAAGCAAGCTCTTCCAGCATAAACCCCAATAGATTATTAAATAATGAATTGGACACATCTAATATTTATTTTCCACCTATGTTCTTGCAGTGGAGGAAGAGCTCCCTGAGACGTGTCAGCTCTGGGCCATTTATGCTAGATTTGTTGAAAGCTTTACTGGATCTCCTGAGAGAGGAAGATAATCTGCCCAACAGCAATCCCGCTGGATGAAGTCAGGAGATCCCAGTTCACTTTTCAGGCTGAGATATTCCTGTGTGCTTGCATTAGCTGTTCAAGCCCGTTCTTTCTCAATTTACCAGCTGCAAAATGGGAATGACAATATTTCCCTCACTGACAAGGAACAGTCCTGTACTTCAGGTACTATCCTAAACTGTCAGATAGAGCTGGGATATATTCTTGGACTGCTTTGTCTCAAGTAAATAGGGTCTCCCATGCACAAGTTAAATGGGATATCTCTCATTCAGTCATGTTTTGAGGGCTAGCTGGATTGGGGAGGACAAGTAAAAGGGTCTGCATTTTTAAAATGGTTTCTCTGCTGCAAATCAGTGTAAGTGTTCTGAAGCTAAGTAAGATCATCCCTTGTTGATGTTGGACAGAAGGAGTCAGATTATTTGGCTTTGAAGTACATCAGAAAGTGGCTTCTCCCCCTCCCTTCTCCATCAACTACTATAATATTTCTTCCTTCCCACAGGGAGAATTTAGCTTCTGGTACAGGCTACCCCTGGAGCACCTCAAAGGGCATCTCTGACGGAGCCACAGGGATTTTGCAGTATATAATTCATAACCAGAAACACTTTCCTCATGGACAGGTTCCTTGACACACCCCAGGCTGAGGGCAGACAGCTGTGGTTTTCCTTTGGTTTCAGGAGACTGGGTTAACCTCCCTTCTGCAAGTCACTAGTGGGGGTGTTTAGCTCTTGTCACGCCTCCTGCTGCAGTGATGGGTGGGAAGTAGAAGTTATTGAGCGTTGAAAAAGCAGAAATATGGGAGAAGAAGAGCAAGATGCCTCTTTCTCCTGCTCTTCTTGAACTTTAGCATTTAATCTTAAAACACATTCTGTCCTTGGCCTCTGGATTGAAGGCACCACTTACAAGAGTGGTTTTTGTGGTATCAACCTCTCTGGAAACAGGGTGGAAGCAAAAGACCATTCGGCCATGGTCGGACAGTTGATGGCTTTTGGTCATTACCACACTGGTCTGGATGTCGATGATTTCTGGTGCAGCAGGAGGGTGAGTAAAGGAGCTATTCCCTTCTGGAGGAGACTTAAAGTGTTTGGGTCCTCCTACCAGATGAACGGGCTGGCTGGCAGGGAAAGGAGAGGTGCATCAAGGTGCTCAGTTTGTAGAACAGAATCACAGAATCAACTAGGTTGGAAAAGACCTTCAGGATCATCAGGTCAGTATGATGCTACCTGACCATGCCCATGGAAGGTACAGGGAGCTTGCAAGGGGAGTGATGACAGACCTGCAGCTGCAGAGGTGCAGAACCCTGTTCCTTGGCCTGAGGAGACAGCAGAGCCCATAAAATGCTGCTGCTGTTTTGGAGGAGCAGAAGGAAACTGAACCCACTTCCCCCTCCATCTCCCAGCACCCTCCCCATGCACTGAGCCCTGCCAGGCTCCTCCAAGGGAGCCCCAGACACTTCCCTGCTGCACTGGGAGTTCCTACCTGCTCACTTGTTTACAGTTCCCCTGCTCAGACCTGATGTCTGCTCTCTCCTTTCTGCTAATTGGCAGACAGAGGCCTCGAGGGATTTGGTTTGGTGCCATCAGACTCCTGCTAGCTCCGGTGGTGGTGTTCTTCCCCAGACAATGACTTCAGTAGCCTCTGGGCACCCCAGAACCTCCTAACAAACATCTCTCATAACTGCCTTATTAACTGATCGCTGTAGTAAGATAATAGTTAACACCCTTACTTGTGTCTTGGCTCAGCCAAAAATACTCTCAAGTGGACTTAGCAATGAATAAAATGAATAAATGATTTATGTTTACTATTTTTAATGGAGCTACTTATTAGCAACGCTCTAATAGAGAGCACCGTAAAAACACTCCTGATTTCGTTACAGATTTAGAAGGTGGTAATGAAAAGCTGTAGGGAATAAAATAGGGAAGCGCTCCCTGAGCCAAATTCTGCTCTCAGCTGTATTTAAAGATCTTGCTGAGTTGAATCCTAGAGAGGATTTTGGCCAGAAAAACATTGAAATGGAGAGAAATCTCTGTCATCTGCTCATTCCAGCTCACTCATTCAGAACCTGTACCAGCCAAGAGAAGGGTGCCTACCCTGGAAGGGCAGACACAAAAACACAAGTGCAGGATGTGTCTGTGTGCAGCAGATCAGAAGGGCTGTGTTTACACATGCACTCAACATTGCTGCCTGTACAGGGCATGAGGCAGTGGGACATTTTACCCTGGCAGCCTGAAGCCAGTACCATGGCAGGATGCAGGTTGCACGGTGGCAGCATCTCTAATCCCAGTGGGATGTGGCAAGGTTCATGTAACAAATCTTCACTAAGTGAAGTGCTAAGAACACTGATTAGATTAGGAAGGCATAGTGGCCCTTAGAGAAAGCCCTGACACAGGAGTCAGGGGACATGAATGCTGTGCATTGCACTATTGCTGGGTGACAAGAAATGCCACCCTTCCTCCATGTCCTCTATACAAATGTGAAGGCGCTGACCTTTGTGTTTAAGGACCAGCTGCATTTAGGAGCCTTGATGTATGGGAACAGAGCATGTGAACTCTTCACACGTATTTCTACAATTCAACTTATGCTACCCAGCTCTTCACAGTGGGTGGGTTTGCTCTGATTTAATTCCTCAGCCACAAACGGTGGTTGCTATACTCTTCCTGAAAGGAAGAGATGGGAGTCCAGGACAAGCTGCCATGACACACAACACACCATTCCCACACACAATTGTTTGACCAACCATCTAAATCACGTTGTTTTATTCCAACTCAGAGAGAAGTCCCGAGCCCTGCCTCCTGCTTACTTTAGAAGTTCTGCTGGTCTGTCTTTAGTGAAGACAACGATGCAGGAACATATGCAGCTTGTGGGTTTATCCTGGGACACATATTTAGTATTTTGGAAATTTCATTTTACATGCACTCTATCCTCCAAAAGCCAGTAAAACACTTTCGCAGCTACCATTAAATGCCTGCAAATAGATTCTTGCTGTCTTTGCTTGGTTCTGTTGTGAGAATTAATAACGTTCATCAGCTGAAATTCCCCAAAGAGTCTGAAACCTTCCTAGCAGCACCATTAAAGGCATCTGATTTTTCTTCTAAATAGACAGGATTTCGGCAGTGTCTGAAAAATCAGGACACTTTAAGGTGCCACAAGTGTCAGATCATTAGTCTCTGGAGATGCTAAAGAATTTTCCAACCTACCATTTATTCACTAATGTGTAAATGAAACATCCTGTGGGTTATCATCAACATTTCTTAGGCAGTCCTATCAGTCAGTCACATACAAGCCAAAGGCTACAAGACTTACACTTGTCATGAAGAAATACTGTATTTTAAGCTAACTACCATATCGACCTCTCTGATGTTTCTTAAGATGATCTATGGCTCTATTTTTTTTAATTTGCAGAAATAAAACCCAGTTTGCTTCAGGGCAGAGACAGTCTAAAAGCTTGTGCTAATAAATCTATGCAAGTTTAGGAGCGCTTAATACGTATTCTGCTTCAAGTGCTTTTTAAATGCATTATCACCTTTAAGTAAATACAGTGGAAGGCTGCCAAATGGCTGGATGCTGTTCTCTGTAAATTTATGCGTTTGTAATCATTAATGCAATGAAATGTTTGAACTTCCATTGGATTTTGCTAACTGATTTGCAGTTTGAATGGTCGTAATTTTATGCATTTATCAATTGCCATTTAAGTAGCTGCTATAATATTTCTGTTCAGGCAGGCAAAGCACACTCATCAAAATACTTTTCATCTAAATTAGATTTGGGATGAAGCATTTGAGTGATCGCGAAGCAGAGGACATATCCAGGGTGTAGAGTTCAGAGCTGCTCATTCCTGATAGGAAACAATATTGAGCCTTGCAGAAACATATCTGGGGGGTGTCTCAGGTTCTTAGCCTACTGGGCAAATCCTCTGCTGCACACTTGTGATACAAGTGGGTCTGAAGGTTGCCTTGTCATAATTATTATCCATCTATCATGTGTTGCTGTTATGCTGGGAAACAATGGCTTCATTGCATGGTGGGCTGTAACAAATTGAGGTAAGCTTTCTCTCTATGAGTTGATATCCTAAAGATGCATGGCCACTTTATGCAGCTGTATATCTGGACATATGAGTCCATATACTCATATGTATATCTGTATATGAGTCCAGAGGAGGCCCCGGAGGTGCTGAGAGGGCTGCAGCAGCTCTGCTCTGGAGCCGGGCTGAGAGAGCTGGGCTGGGGCAGCTGGAGAAGAGAAGGCTCCTGAAGGGGAGACTTTAGAGAGCTCCAGTGCCTAAAGGGGCTCCAGGAAACCTGGAGAGGGGCTTTGGACAAGGGATGTAGGGACAGGACAAGGGCCATGGAACATCCCCTTTTCCCCCCCCTTCCTCTCCTGTTCTTTCCAAAGCTGTTTAAACTGCTTTGTTTAAACATTTAAGCTTTCGGTCTCCCATCCCTGGCAGTGTTCAAGGCCAGGTTGGACACGGGGGCTTGGATCAACCTGCTCTAGTGGAAGGTGTCCCTGCCCATGGCAGGGGTTGGAGCTGGATGAGTTCAAGGTCCCTTCCAACCCCAAACCATTCCATTGTTCTGTGATTCTGTATGGCTGTACAGGGCTCAGGGTAGTGGTGAATTAAGGCTACTGTGTTTTGGGTCACAATGCCACATGTCAGCTTTTGTGGACTGTAGATGTCTCCTGCTCCTTTTGTTCTTCTTGACTGTTGTGTGCCTCCCCCTCCAGCTCCCCACCACATCCTCACTGCTGTAGGTGCCTGTCCAGCCTGAAGTACCAGGCACAGCAAAATCCACGGCAGCAACAGCTTGAGGAGGGAAAGGAAGGATTTGTGCAGGGCCCCCGGCTCTGTGCCCTGGCTGCTGCTGGCATCAGGAGCGGCTGGACAAGGAGAGCTGGTCTGTAGGTTGTGACGCAGGTGGACAGGGCTCTGCCCCATCTCCATCCACCACCTGCGTAGAGTGAAGGAGGCCACAAACCACATCTGTGTGCACCCTCCTCTTTTAACACTATTGACATGTTGGGCTTTGGTCCTTAATAGGAGAGGAAGTAGACAAAGCTGCAGTGGTATTAAGATGAGAATCCTTTGGTGAAGTATTCCAGCAACTATGTTCTGTAGTAAAGTATGCAAATGTTGTTTTGAACTGTTCCTCCTCCAGCGAGGCAGATCTGTAGGTTTATGTGGGTTATGTTTACGTAGCTGAGAGAAGATTTACCTACAAAATGGTAGAAGATATGAGGATTGGTAGTTTGAGGGCTCTCACCTCCAATAGATGTCTATAGACAGCAGCAGACTATGTTTACAATTTCTTAGAATCAAGCCCTACCTGTTTTGGAGCCTCCCTGGAGGTAGATGTTATAGCAAAGTAATTTTAAAAGAGCCGTGTACTCTCTTTTTGAATTTATGCTAATTTACTGAAAGTTTTTGGCAAAGATTAACTTATATGTTAAAAATAGTCTTTAATTTCTAAGCGAGCGGAGCCACCTTAGGGGATGATAATTCCTCTTGAATTTTACTATAAGAAAATACAGAAGAATATATAATGATCCTGTATATTTTTTCTGCCTGTTTTGCTCAAGTTTCAAGTTTAGAAACAAGTGAAGAAAGGATCAAGTGCCTTGTTTGAAGACACAGAAAACCATCTTTCAGCTCCCACTTGGGTTTAGTTTGCAAGACTGACTAATAAGAAGGTGGTGATTGCTTCATTAGTATGCACTGAACTGAGTGCACAATATAATTATATATTTCAGTTGTAATTAGGACATATAATTGATTTGTTTTAACTAAATTAACAGACATCAGGAGAAAGAAAAGATTTCTGGCAGATTTGGAGCTGTTTTCCACACAGGCAGCTGGGTTCAGCTGAGCAGAAATCTCTGCCTTATTTCTGGAGAGTGTTATGAAGATCAAAACCCTTGCTATTGAGAAAGTGTTATGAAATAAGCTTCCATTTCTTTAGCTCTCTCCTTTATACGAGAAAAAATTACCAGTTGAATTTCACATTGTTCTTCTGAGTATGGATGCCTTGGGAAGAGAAAAAGTGAGGGGTAGAAATGACTCAAACAGGAGATGTGAGGCATCTCTGCCTATGGCAGGGGGTTGGAACTAGATGGTCTTAAGGTCCTTTCCAACCCAAACCATTCTGTGATTCTGTTTCCATGCATTGCCATAACAAATAGGGTTAAAATGCAGATTTCCTTTTATTACATTGGTTAACTGGTAACTCTGCGACCCAGTTAGGCAAATACAGGCATTATTTAGAAACCATCTTCTTCCTCCTTTTTGGTCACCTACTTCCCTCTGATTTCTTTTCCTGGTTTTGCAACCTGGCTCCACACTTCTTGATTCTGGGTTATTCTAACAAGATTCTTGGCTTTTCACTTCCAGTTTTTAGCATGGAAGCAGAAATGCTGATACAGCACGAAAGAGGCTCAACACGCAGTATAGCTGCTAGAATCTTAACAGAAGCATTGCAAAGCCTCTTCCCTAATTTTTCACCTGAAGGAGGAGAGGGGGGATATTTAAAGGTGAGCTTAGAAAGTCTCTAAGTTGAAATCCATTCAGCCAGATGCTTTATCTACCTGGACAGCTTGATCCATACACCCCACAAGGGCTGACCCTAGTCACTGACCCTGCGACTAAGATGGGACATCTCAACCCAAAGAGCATTTACGCTATTGAGTTTCTGTGTGAAACTAACTTGGGTTTTGATTCCTTTCTCTACTGATCATACTCTATTTTGAATTTTCCTGATTTCAGTACACCCATGTTGCAAAAATAAGTAACAGCCTCAGAATCTACCCACATGTGACTTGTCCTGAGAAAACATGCTGCAAATAAGGATGGAGACAAGACATGGCCTGGAGGCAGCAGTGGTTTGCTGCTCATGCATATCTGTAGTAGCTGACTGTAAAGAGTAGTTTAGAAACCCCTGGTGTGAGAATGAGGTGGGGCAGCTGAAAGTGCTGTGGTTACTATATGTGTTCTGCTCATACATTTACAAGAATACATGGAATTGAGTGTGTAGCTAAATGCACAGGGGGTAGGAGAAAGAAAAACTAAGGGAAAGGCAGTAGCTTGGCACTCTTCTGGCAAAACCTGGTCTAGTTTTGAGGAACAGCACATGATCCACCGTTTACAAACAGCAGTAACATCAATGTACAGCACAAATGACTCATATTACAACAAGCCCCAAAATAAAGGAAAAAGAAAGCAAAATCCCCCAGTTGCCACCGAGTTCTGAGACAGGGCACTAAAAATAGACAAATTCAGAATGAAAGTTGCAGCACAGCAAACAGCTCCCCTCAATGAGTAGTGTGAAGGCTCTGTACTAAATGGGTGAGACACAGATTCTTCTCTGAAGTGTTTTTCAGAGAAAATGTGGTTTCATTTGAACTAAACATTTCTTCAGGAACGTGTCAGAAATGATTCAATTTCATTTAGATATCTTGAGGCAAAGAGATCATTTGATAGTGTCAATCATTTCATGTCAATATTTGCAGTGATTGTTCATATTTACGTATTTTTCAGGTCCTTCAAAAAACGTTTGGGATTAAGGTTGGGGACCAGGATGAGATGGATTCATTTGATCCAACGGAAATAATTCACTTGACATATAATGCCTTTCTATTTTTAAAGTCTTTATGTGAAGAAGAACAAAATTTATTGCCATTTATAACATGAACTCAAAACCTATGGAAAAACATTTGCCGTAACAGCAACGTATATTACCAGGAAGTCTTGAAATGTATGGCTTATTCTAGAAACTATTTTGTCTCAAGTGTGTCAGCATTGAGGCTGTGGCTGGATCATTATGGTTCTGTTTAGAAATGAAAACAAGTTTTGAAATAACAGCTTCTAACGAAACAGTAATTTAAGGGTTTTTTCCCAGCTGTAGGAGAAAGCAGAGTTCCCAAACACCCTTTACAGCAGGAGACGTTCTGAGCTTTGCAGGCAAACCCAATGAGAGTCATGGGGGACATGGAGTGAACACTGGTACATGTGCTGTTGATTTGCACATGGACTGGGAGGCTTTATTTTGCTTTGCTGAGAGCAGACAGCTCGACATTTAGAACTTGGCAAACCACAGCAGGAGCAAGGGTGTGCCCTGCTTGGGCAGGGCCAGCAGCTGCATCTGCAGGGAGATGCTGCAGGGATACGGTTACATCCACATTGGGATCCAGAAAGCTGTTCATCTCCCAGCATATGGATCCTGGTTCTGCTGCTCTTGTCCTACCTTCAAGTAAAATCCTGGGTTTTAGGCATTCAGAATCCTTGTTACTATAGTACAACATTAGGATGGACAGAAGCTTAGCATCTTCAAAAATACAGCCTTATATACTACATCCTGTTCCCAAAAGTAAAATGAAATGATGGAAACTTCCATTGTTTCTTGCCCTCTTCCATCCCACCAAGTTAGATTATTGGCTATCGTACACTAGGGGTTATGAATTCAATCTCCACTTATGTCTGTAACTTAGTATATATCATGCCTCTGCAGAAAAAAAATACCAGGAAACCGGGAAGGAATTACATATTTGGATCATCAGCACATCAGGATGATTCATTGCAAGGAAAGAGTTGGTCTGTTTTACTGCCCTTTTCTAGCACTTAGTAGCCAACATTTATAGTTTGTAAAAATATTGAAGGTATTTTACATCTTCAGTGTAACACTGTTGTATAGAGCTTTTCTGTAAGGAAATACATGTAGTTAGTCACTTCTCCGCACTCCAGGAAATCCAAATTTCACATTTTGGTGCCACGTTGCAACAAGAAGTAGAAGAGTCTAGAAATGGAAAGTGAAAGCCCATCAGCCCATTCTGCCTTTCATTTGGGGGTAGAAATGCAAACTTGAAAAGCACAAATGGTAATCAAACCTCAACTTCTCACTTTTAATGAGTATGGATTCCACAGCCAAAGAGTCAAATTAAAGAATAGTCCCATGAGCCCCTGTAAAAGTTTGAGGTTTACAATCTTTTCTCTTTTTATTGTAGGAAACCAAGAAACTGTTTATTATCTGTTTATTATAAGGCAAAAAACACTTCCAAATGAAATGTGTTTGAATTGAAAAAATACAAACCCTCTAATTAAATGGGAGGGTTTGAATGCACTATTGAACTCCTGCTGTTAGCAGCATACAGGAGTTTCTGAAATCTGAAGAGAAATTCTTATAGGAGTAACAGTATTGGTACTAAATTCAGGTTTGGAGCAGTAAACATATGTACAAGGAATGTCAGAGAAGCCAGTGAAGTTGGCTGAATTGAGTTTCCTCTGTTGGAAGAAGCTACAATCTAAAGACAAAATCCATCAGACACATTAAAGGTTACATCTTTACCCATGTAAGTAGACCTGGAGAAGTGAATTACAGTATCAATTAGTTGTAACTTCAGTGGTGGCCTGCCAATTTGCACATAGGTGATGATCAGGTCTTCCCTGGGAACTCAGTACATCCAAAACACGGAAGAAGCAACACAGATGGCAGAAACAAAGGATTTGGATGGAGTAGGAGGGAGCCAGTCCACACCCCATGTCATAGTACTTGTACATGTCACTCTCAAAGCTAGCTTTGGAAGCCACTGAGCCTCGTTATTTACAGGACAGGGGCTATAGGTGTGGTTAAATAAGGCACATGCAGTGGTACCTGCAGCCCCCCACTCCAGGCCCTCAAAATCTACTTAACCCACAGCTGATATAACTTAAATCATCTTCTGTAGCTTGCCCTGTCTTGTGGGGTGTGTTTTGCCTTTCACTTGCAACTTCCTTCGGGTCACTCACGCTTTGTAGGCTGAGAAGAATGTGCTGGGAGAGTGGAGCTTTTTCTTACTCCTTAGTGGTGTTCAGAGTAGTCTGAGGGAGGAAAGACCACAAGGACATCATATAGGTCCTCTATCAGGGTACAACCTGGGTGTGGCTTAACAGCTTGAAGAGGAGGTTTTCCTTGTGTTGGCTTTGCTTTTGAAATGTAAGTAGGTGTCTGAAGGAGGAGAAGCAGTCTGGATGCTGTGTTGGATGTAACTTGTCTCTGCAATGACTGGCTTCCTCACAGTTCTTTGTTTCATCAAGGGTGTTTGTGGCCCATTTTGTCATGAATTCCACTGAGGTGTTTTGAATGGAAATGCATAAAGCAATCAACTATGAAATACCAGGGTGGATGGAAGCCTGTGGCTTATGGCCCATAGTTTATTACTCACTGAGGTAGTTTTTGGTGGGCAGAGAGAAGCATCCCAGAGCTGTTTGACATTTCCCAGAACAGCTTTCCATCACGTGGAACTGGCCTAGGAGGTACATCCAATGTAAGTGATACCTTACCCATCACAAGTGTCAAGAGTTTTCTAGTTAAAATGCAGATTGAGGTTTGGGGGGGGGAATGAATAAAAACTTGAACTTGTCAGATAATAAAAATATATGTAATTAGTTTGGGACAAGAAGTCAACCTCAGCAAAACCATATCCAGAATGATTGGCAGTGCTCTTCAGGGGCATGGAAGGTTGCTGTGTTGCTGATTCAGGGCTGAGGAGTGATGTGGCCAGCAGCCACATCTGAGAAAAGGCAGCATGCTTGGGCTGAAGGCACACAGAGTGCTAACTGCGAGACTATAATGAGAGTCTTTACTCTGTCTAATCCTAAAATGAGACCATTTAACCTGTATTAGGAGTCATGAGAGCAGCATGTTCCCTAGAAGATATGACATACCTGAGCATAGAACTGTAGTACTCTGGGAAGTAAACTCTGAATTGAGTTTTGCAGGCTCTTCATGACCAATACAACCATCTATCATCGCTCCTGCTGGAGAAGCTAAGTCTACTGCTGAGAAACTCTGGGGTTTAGAAACCTTTCCAACAGGCAGCATACTAGTTACTGACTCTTGCAATGTTACTTCTTGCTTCTCTCTGCCCTCCAGGAAAACTTGAATTGCTTCAAGCCCTTGGGTTTGGCATTTCAGAAACAAAAGGTGCTTGACCACAAGTGAACCTAGGTGAGGTAACTCAGGTTTTGAGGTCTTTGGATAAAGGCTTGCTTCGTTTTCCAGGCAATGTCTTTAGTGATCATTTCAGAGAGCATCCAATAGCACCTTGCACAAGGGTTACTGGAAAGTGCCTAAGATGTTGTTAGCGCTGCCCATTTCCAGGGAAGTGCTGCGTGTCCCTGTTATTGCAGTCAGATATGGTAAAATAATGTCTGCTTTTGAGCTCTTCCTGAAAGTGTTACACATTGCTTTGGTAGTTAATGATAGCAAATAATCAGAGCAAATACTTCAGGCTGAGACAAAAGTATAGTTCTGGAGGATAGTGAGACAATACAGAAAGGCACAAATATTTACATTGGAAAGAATATTATTAACTCCAATTCTTCCAAGAAATGTAACATTTCAGTGCCTGCTGGTTTTCATTGTCGAATTCAATGTAGTAGTCTGTGAGGATTAAGCTTCCTCGTGGAATTATTAAGGGTAATTAAACTAAGAAATGCATAGCCAAAGATCCCAGTTTTTATTGAGAGATAAAGTGGGATCTATAGCAGAGGAAACATGGGGCTGGCTCATGAATTATTTTGCATTTAGCATAAGCAGTCTCCTGGCTACTCTGTTGTGTAGATTCCTAATCTCGTTTAATTCAATTTACTTTCCTCTTGCGGGCAGCTCCAGCACCTTTTGCACCAGCTTTAAGGGCTATAAATCCTGCATTCATCTAGCCAGCTACTACTTTCCCTGGGGGCTGGAGGGAAAGCTCAGATCTCGGAGCAGGCGAAAAGGGGTGCCTTGACCTGAGCTGAAGAGTTAATCTGATGAAAACTTGAGCGTGGCCTCGGCTGAGCTCTGTGCTCACTTGTGGTGTTGAGCCAGGGAAGGACCAAGCCAACCAGCATATTCTGGCATCAGCTCTTGGAGGTTACAAGAACCTTATGTATCATTTTATGTATTTTCTTTTCATGTGTATATAATCAATTCCAGTGGCGAGGCTTGTGTTTTGGTTCGTAGAGCCAAGCCAGGCAATTGACTTGGCTCCATTTGCAAACCTCTTGGCTTGCTAAATGTCAGAGCCTAAGCAGGGCTTCTCTTTGTACTCCAATCTCATACAATTGGCCTGAGTTACGTGTGTTCCCTGCGAGTACATGCCCAGCCATGAATACAAATCAAACCATGTTAGGAGCCAAACACAGAGGTCAGTGAAGCAAATATTTTTGTCTCCCCAAACTACCTTTCTTGCCTCCTGGCACAGCTATGTGAGGCCCTCGCTCGATGAGCCTTTTACATCCCGTATGCCAAAAATTGGAAATGAAATAAAGTAATAATGCTAATAGTGTAAATGCATCAACAGGCTCTCTTAAAGATCCCCAGTGGCTTACTGGATTCTTGTAGTTCTGCACCTCAGGGAAACTATAAATTCTCTGGAAGAGGGAGGCACTAGAGAGGGTTTTTTGTGCTGGGTTCTTCAGAGTGTTGATTATCTTAGATCTCCCTTAAATAAGGTGGGGGAGAATACAGGCTCCTGCAAACAGCAGCGATCAGATCCCTGTGAGCTATTTAAATTTCCAGTAATACCTAGGAAACAGTGAGGCAGAGAACAAAGGCATGTTTAGGGAATTAATATTTAATACATTATCTTTAGATGAGTCTTACAGGCTTTGACTGAAGAGACTGGCAAATGCAAGTTTGCAACAGCTTTACTGGAGCATGCTCAGAGATGATATTCTATGATTCTGTGATATTCCAGTTGCAGCTGAACCGAGTCAAGAAACTATCACTCTCAAGATGAACTAGCTCAAAAAAAACCCCTTCCAATATACAAAACCCCAAACAATAAACCTCCTAAAAAGTATTTAAGCAAAGCTGGATCATGTTGACAGAGCCAGATTTGGGAGTGTCCGCACATGTGGTTATGTGGCTTATGGAAAAGGGAGGTAACCCCTAATGGGGGGCAGTGGATAAACAGCTGTGGGCAGGCTGGAGGTGGTAATGTCTTAACCTGGCTCAGCTGCTGCTGGAACAGCAAGTCAGGGCTGTGCCCTTCCTTACACAATACTGGGATTTCTTCACAGGCCAATTCTTAGATGGAAGAGCAAGCTGCTGTCCAAGTTCGCGATGGGATGTGCTGCATCCCAAAATGTATGCATAAATATACCTTCCCCAAACGTGTGTGCTAAGTGAACATTCAGTCCTTAAGAGCACCAGCACATAATACTGGCTCCAGTTCCTCCCGCAGCCATTGTGGTTGGAGCACAGTATGTTCCAAACAGCACATTTTGCTGCATGAGTCTCAGCTGTAGATCTCGAGCAGAGAGAGGCTTCTATTAAATGCATCTGTACTTGTGTGTCTTTGGTCTGTATCAGATTCTCCTTAGGTTACTTAAACTGCTTCCAGACTAAGCTCTCTCGTCCCTCCACTGCTTCATGATAGCCTTAACCCTTTCCTCTCCTACCATCCATCAGTCAGGACGAGCCACTTGCCTGAACCCACTACAGCGCCCAGCACTGTTTCGCCTTGTGGGAGTAGATACTAATTGGTTAAGCATGAAGCTGAAAATCAGGCACTGCCCCGCGAGCCTCTCAAACATGAGGAGGAACGAAGGGCTGTGCTTTGCTGAAAGGTCATGGTGAGCTCACGCCGAGAGGAGGACAGTGTTTTGGGCAGGACTCTTGTTGGGTGGAGGGAGCTGCCTGAATCGTTCCAGGGCTGAACTGGCGAGAGGCTGCGCAGAGGTGAAAGCCTGACCACACCAAAAGAAAAAGGGGTGGGGGAGAGAACTGGATATGAGGGCTCCAAGTGTTGGGTTGGTTTAGATTTGATGCAAAGAGATGGAAAGATGTGGTTTACCACTATTAATACCTTTGTTTTGTGTTTTTGCCCCCGGAGCATCTAAAAAGCTGTAGCAGGGTAGTGATGAGACCGGCTGTAGGCTTTATCATGAGGTTTTTCCTCAGGCTTAGTTGTCCCATACACTCTCAATCTTCCCTGTACCGCAGGACCACAGTGCCTGTGGTTACATGGATCACATCAACTAGTCCTTGCCCAACTCCTGGAAGCTGTGATTAGGAGGAGGACTTGCTGCCAGGCCCCGAGAAGAGCTCTGTGCTCTGCTGACTTCTGCTACCTCTGCGAGAAGGTGAGGAAGGAAAGATCCATGTTATACTGCCCAGTTCTCCTTCAGACATGTCTCTTTGTCTGCTGAGCTGCTTCCAGTGCTCCATTAGGAAGGAAGCTGTGCAGCACTGCGATATGGATGAGGCTTTCAGCAACCTGCTCTAGTGTCCCTGCCCATGGCAGGGAGTTGGAATGGGGTGAGCTTTAAGGTCCCTTCCAGCTCAAACCGTTCTGTGAATCTGTGACATTCCCTTGGGCTGGAGCCTCTGGCACCATGTTCTGAACTCAGCAGGTCTCTAAAATTTGCAGGATTTGGAGTCTGTGCAGTCTTAAAAACATACAGCCCCTCTGTGGTAGAGTGGTCCTCTGGTATTGTCCTCCTGTTTAGGAAGTTCTGTTTTGTCAATGAGACAGAAGTGTGGGAGTCTCCAAATTTCTTTTTTAATGGTATGAGCCTCCATGGCATGAATTGCTTTTTCAGAGGGAATGTTTTAACACTGCTGGGATAGGTCTCAGGAGAAGGGTGAATATCAGACTTTAAACTGTATATTCCCTTAAGGTTTGTAAGGTGCAGCTTGTGGATTTAGGATTGGTCTGGTATTGCTGAAGAAGGCGGATGCCCTGTGGAAGATCTTAACCTCTTCCCACCTGCGAGTCCTGCCCTGGCAGCCCCAGCACTGCAGCGGACAGGCAGTGTCAGATCTGCCTTTCCTGGCTGGCACTTTTCCCTGAATGGCAGTTTTGATGATGTTCAGAAAGACTTGTGTCGTTCAAACCTGCTGTGCTACAGGACTTCCCTGGCACTGGTGCTGCTGGGCAGGACCTCGTGCTGGAACCTGTAGGACCAGAAGAGTGAATTGCCCTGCCTTTGCACAGGGGCTGTGAAATCTGTGACCCTGTGTTCTACTGAGAAAGGAGGATTCCCTGGAGTATTTGTACATGAAAAGTGGAAGAGGAGGACTGTGAAGCAGCTCTTGAGAAGGCACAAGAGGAAGTTAACAACCGAGCGTGTGTGGGGAATCAATGTGGATGTGTTTGAAGGCCTGGAGAGGGTGCAGGGCTTTGTATGCACCGTATCTGAATGTTGGATGTACGTTTAGATGTGTATAAAGAGAAGAAATGACATTGTAGAAAACTTGCATGACTTCCCAACTCGAAAGGCTGAAGTCCAGCTTCACTTTATTTGATTAGAGTTATTTGATTAGAACAGACTTAATCCCTTCCAAAAATGAAGAAAACCATGTTCTCTAGTTGTAGAGATACAATTTTATATCTATCTGGCTGATGGGGGGAGCAAACTTCAGGATGGGCAGTTTCTTTGCAGGGTGTCAAAGTTATGTAGTTCTTGGCAGAAGTTTTCTGAGTGATCTTAGCCTAGTGATGCAGATTTTAATTGTTACTTTAAATGATGTTGGGACCAGACGGGTGAAGACCAAAGGAGCACTTGTTAGCTCTGCCTGTCTCCTCTCTGTCAGAGCTTTGCTTGCAGGGTATGGAGAGCATCTTTGGGAGAGGACTTAGGTAAGGATCACTTGGTTTAGGGATATAGCAGGTCAGGAATACATTATCCCCGTCAGCTTGTATGTGGATCAGTGCTATGGAAAAGCTCTTAATGAGCTGCATGGACCATGGCAACGAGTCCGAACTACCTGAAGCTGGAAGCGTTGGTACCTGAGCACGGTCAGCTGCAGTGCGGGGACCGAAGGACGTGTTTGCAGCTGTCCCAGAGTACAAGCTGGGTTGTTCTGCCATCCAGCAACACCATTTTTCAAAGGCACAGGAGAACCCCTCTCCGTGCTTGGTAGCTGCTTTTCTGTGAGCAGTTGCTTCCAAGGAAAATGAAAGACTAGAAGCTTTGGGAGAAGGTGTTGCCCATCTGCTGGGGTGATGGTCCATTAATCCATTGCACGGCTCACTCTTTGCTGTGAGCATTTGTGAAGCATGAGCATTTCCTATCCCATGTAATGTTTTAAAGAAATGGGTAGTTTTGTTTCATACCTAAAATTTAATGGTGGTTGCAGCTAATTTCACACAGCAAATTAGACAAAATACTTGAGCTGCTTCTACCGTCTGAACTCAACAACAAATGAGCTTTTTGGAGCGTGACTTGAGAGTTACTTGAGAGGGTTAAATGTGTCTCACCGGTGCGCTCGGTTTGACAGGCTGATATACTTTGTCTAGATGATAGATATGAAAAACTAATATCTCAGTTTTCAGAGGGGGTTCTGAAACCTAAAATCAAAACCAGATGTGCAGCAAAAAAGAGCAGTGTATATTACAAAGTGTTGTGAAATAGCCCAAGGGAGGCAAGTAAGCAAAAACAGCCCTGCTTCTTAGCAACCTGCACAACAAAACAAGTAACAGCTTGGTTGGCATCTGACGGGGCAGGTTTTGGGCTTTGCAGTGGAAAAGAAGACTGGAGAAAACTCGGAGTAATTCTGGAATTTTTGGTGACCCGGAAACACCTTTCTGTTTAACAGAGTGGTTACCTGGTTTCTGACCTCTGCCCTCGAAATGTGTAGTTGAGAAACCCCAGAGCTTTCTTGTTGTCTTTCCTATCCTTCTACAGCCTGACATGGTGAGGAATGCAGATCTCCCTTTTTTTCTCACTTTCCCTCTTGCTAAAGTCAGTTCACAGCCATGAAAAGTAGGTGCAGCGTGAATGAAGTGAATGTATCTGAAGGGAGCCTACAGGGATGTCAGAGAGGGAGCCTTCATCAGGGACTGTAGTGACAGGACAAAGGGTAACAGGTACAGACTTAAATGGGGGATTTAGATTAGATCTTAGGCAGAAGTTCTTCCCTGTGAGGGTGCTGAGGCGCTGGCACAGGGTGCCCAGAGAAGCTGTGGCTGCCCCATCCCTGGCAGTGTTCAAGGCCAGGTTGGACACAGGGGCTTGGAGCAACCTGCTCTAGTGGAAGGTGTCCCTGCCCGTGGCAGGGGGTTGGAACTGGAGGAGCTTTAAGGTCCTTTCCAACAGAAACCATTCTGTGATTCTGTGATGTTGCACAACTCTAAATGATGAGATAAAGTTCAGTTCCTCAAACATGGAGAAATATCTAAGTGTGACTGTGTGTAGAAATGCACAGAAGTGTTCAGTAAGTAAAAAGTTAAATATACAATTAAGGATTTCCAAAGGAATATTTAAATCAATTTGTGGAAACAGTGCTCCTTTGTAATTTGATTTCATTCCATTCAGTTTCTTAATTAACCTGGTGCATTCTCTCAACCCCACAAATGAAAAATTCACAGCTCAGGTCCCCAAACATTATTAGCTGGGTTTAAAGTTCAGTCCTGAAAGCAGGAGAAGCACTTGCCCACTTCAGTGGGTGCTATGATGTACACTAGAAAGCTCTCTTGGCACAGCTGCATCCATCAAGAGAGTGAAGAAGCCACAGCTCTCAGCAACAGTTGTGTGGCCAGATGTGATGGGAATGGCCTCCTACCTTCAAAAATCTTGGCAAGGAGCTTATTGTGCTCTACAATGTCCTTTGTAGCTCTTTGCAAATAGACATCTACTGGTATATCAGTCTGAGCCAATTCTTTCTGAGAAGATCCTTTCTAGTGCAGGCAACCCATGGGGTATTCCTGTAATCAGCCTGACTCCAGGACCTGCAGCTTGAAGCGAAACCACAGCGTGCCCTGAGGTTTGTAATCAAATAGTGAGAGCAGCATTTGAGATGGAGAGGGAAGGTGGGTGGATTTGACTTGGCGTGGTTATTTTTAGAGAGGCTGAGGCAGCCAAGCAGCCAGGTATTTGTGTTTGCAGGGGTTTATTTTGTGTTTGGGGGGGTTATTATTTTGATTTTAAGAGAATATCTGAATTGCTTTTGGAAAATGCTGGTTTGGCAGAATTAGAGTTTTGGGGGAAGTTCATCTTGATGAAGTTTTCAACAGAAACGTTGATACTGCTTGAGATTGAAACAGTGACTTTCATTTTGACTCCTTGGTTCAGAGTTCTGCTCTTTTTAGCTTCTAAAAATTACTGATATTAAAGATTATAGATATGAATGGTTTGACATTATCAGATAGAAATTGTTAATGAACTAATTTTGTTCCTTTCAGCTAAAAATAGCACAAAGTTTCCCTTCTGCAAAGTACTTGTTATTTTGCTTTTCTGTCTGATTACTAGAAAAAACAAATGTCAGCGTTAAAATCTTCCAGAGGATAAAAGCCCTGTTTTTCAGCTACTTTGAGTAAAGCCTTTAAGTCACTACCAAGCTGCCTGGATCTGAACTGGTATCTTCAAAAGAAGACATGATTTTATTAGTCTTGGGTGCAAAACTTGAAGAGAACAAGGTTGTGTTACTGATGACTTTATCACATACTGAACTTGTCTTGAGGCTTCTTGCATGACATGAGGCCTCCTCAGCTTCAAAGTCCTCTTAGAAAGATGTGGACAAAAATGATGAGAGCAATAGAAAGTGATCCCAACATGATATCTGAAATAGGAGTCACTATCTAATCTGGTCCTGTTTGTGGGACCCACGGACACCATCAGGGCTCGGTTTGTTTCCCACTCAGCATTTGAATTCTTTGGTGTCTCAAAGTGGCAGAACTTGCCCTCCAGTGCTGCCAGGTGTCCACTAGAATCAGTTTAACAATGGATTTTATCTCATACAGAAGGAAAGCAGCACACTGGAACAATAAAACAAAGCTGGGGTTGAAACTGTCTAACCCAAAGAAAATCGTAAAGGATCAAAATGTGTATCCTTCTCCGCTACTGAAGTATGTTTTGGGAAGAGTGTATTGTTCTTTGCAAATGTATCGTGATGCAGAAATTTGTTTTCCTGATGGAAAGGAGGTGGACTGTTTCAGTATCTATATATTTTGGCAGGCAGAATGGCTTCTATGTGTATCTTTATATCTGTTAAAGCAAGAACCTGTAGAGGCCCCGGCGCTGCTGCGAGGGCTGGAGCAGCTCTGCTCTGGAGCCAGGCTGAGAGAGCTGGGCTGGGGCAGCTGGAGAAGAGAAGGCTCCTTAAGGGGAGACCTTAGAGCAGCTCCAGTGCCTAAAGGGGCTCCAGGAAACGTGGAGAGGGGCTTTGGACAAGGGCCTGTAGGGACAGGACAAGGAGAATGGCTTGAACCTGCCAGAGGGGAGATGAGATGAGCTCTTGGGCAGAAGCTCTTCCCTGTGAGGGTGCTGAGGCGCTGGCACAGGGTGCCCAGAGAAGCTGTGGCTGCCCCATCCCTGGCAGTGTTCAAGGCCAGGTTGGACACAGGGGCTTGGAGCAACCTGCTCTAGTGGAAGGTGTCCCTGCCCCTGGCAGGGGTTGGAACTGGATGAGCTTTAAGGTTCCTTCCAACAGAAACCATGCTGGGATTCTATGATTTCTTTTTGTATTTCCACATATAACTGTTGCAGCTGGTTTTCCTGCATGAAGAAAAGAGTAATTCTTAGATTAAAAAATAACATAACTGAGAAGTGCATCCACTGTAAAGTGTTTGCCAGTCTACTGGGTTTACTGTTTGTATTTAAACTCAGAATAAGTCTACCAGTAAACCTTGTAAGTGCAGTCCAGGTCAAGCGTGGCCAGTTGGGCAGGTGCTGCTGATGTTTTCTTGTGTACACTCCTTTCCTGAACTGTGGAGAGCAACGTGGGCATGTTTATCATTATCAGTGCCTGAGATCCACAATGTTTAATAAATTAAAATGGTTCTCTTCAAATTGCAAAGGCTTTTACATTTGACTTGCATTGGCCAGTGGAACCCATTAGTGCCTGAGTAAGTGGTAATTAGTGGTAAGAGTTGGAGTCATTAGTGTATCTTAGATCCCTCTTTATAAATCACAACTGGCAGCTGTGGGATTCTGCAGCAGCTCTTGACCAGTACCTGGGGAAGGAAGGAGAGGGCTCCACAGGAGCATTTTGGATGTGGCTGTTTATAGTGGGCTTTTTGCAGGGTTAGAATAAGGTAACCCATCTGTGGTGAACAGCTCTTTACGGAGGATGTGCTTCAAGAACTAGAAAACATCCAGAGAGAATGCTTTGG
The DNA here is from genome assembly GCF_000696875.1 of Nestor notabilis. Classification (NCBI taxonomy): domain Eukaryota; kingdom Metazoa; phylum Chordata; class Aves; order Psittaciformes; family Psittacidae; genus Nestor; species Nestor notabilis. Next base: position 44,386 of record NW_009925880.1, on the reverse strand, counting down.
GGGAGATGGCAAATCTAGCAGTTGTAGGATATTCATGTTTCTTCCTTTGGTGCCCAAGATGTACTGAATTCATTGCAACCCTGCTGTGTAAAATCAGCCTGCTTCTGCATGATGTCTTCTGTGTTCCCCCATCAGGCTTACAAATGTCACTGGGTGTCCTCCCCTCAGCTTGTGAAGGGTGGCGCTCCTGAAATGATAGTAGGAGATGGAAGGGAAGGCATAATTGTATTTATATAAATACAATTTGCTCTCTAGGTAGCTTTTTCTAAATGAAGCATTAACATGCACATTTTAGACAGTGGGACTCTAATATTTTCAGCTATGATTGATAATATCTTTGTAAATCAGGCAAGGAGATGCTTGAAGCTGTTGTTGAATGGTTGTGCTCTTGCCATTCCTGTTTGAGTGTCAAGGATTTTTCAGAGTGGAAGGTTTAGATTAAACACATAATGATTAATTTCCTGTTCTGCATTTGAAAGTGAAGTATTTCAGTCCTAAACCCCCCACATTCACTTTTATACTGGTGAACTTATCTTTTGTGAATCGGTGCCATCATTCACGCTTCCAAGAAAGATGAGTAGAGAGATAGCCAGACTTCGAGAATCAATGTAAAATCATTGGGTTTGACCCAATACATGGTGCTTCTCGTGGATACCTGTCCCATCTGTGAGAACATGCAGAAATGGGCAGATGAGGAGCTTGTAGTCACTTTGCAGCTGTGCTTTGTCACAGGATGAAAGTGTGCAAGATACAGATCAGATACAGCTGCTGAAAAACAAATAGAGACAAAGAGTCTCACAAAGAGAATGGCTGCAGCCAGAGTTCATAAAAGGGCTCTATATGCTTTCTAATGTAATAAGTCTTTATTCTGCCTGGCTAGCTCTTTGATTAATTGTAAGAGAAAAACTGACATCTCTTTTCAGTAGGGAAGAAGAACATTTATTTTATTCCTAGAGTTTTAACAAACCTCTCCATGATGAATTCTGTATTTGTTGTAACTGCACGCTCCACAGCCACAAATTCTTGCAGTCTCTTTCCAGCTGAAAGCTCCAATAAAAGACTTCCCCAGATAAAGGCCAGAGGATTTGAGCCATGGGTTTTGTGCTTAGATTAATTCAGCTACTCTGATTTCTCTGGACTGGAGATTTCACAGACCAGATGAATCAAGAATACAGTAAATGAAGTTACAAAATACTAAAAAGTAGTAACTCTGGAGCCATGTGCCTCAGCTGCTCCTTGCTTCCTTTAATTTTCCCACTCTCCCCCATCAGCTATGGACTTTCATCTCTTTCAGTCTTCTCTCCTTCACACAGCACTGAATCCAGAGGTGTTAACAGCTTCATTCAGAATAGATGTAAAAAGTTATTTTGGGGGAAAAAAGGTTAAAAAGGAGACATTAACCCCAAGGAAACAATCATTTACCAGCTAGGATGAAGTTGGGGGAGGGCAGAGGGGACTGTTCAGGGAAGCTGTGTCCCCCTGGTTGCAGAAGCTCTGGGGAGTGGCTAGAGAGGAGGCAGACCAACAGCAAGAACTGGAAATAAGAACTGGAAATGTGGCCATGAAGGGTACTGAGGATAAACGTGTGTGTCCATGGAGGATAGGAAGAAAACAGGCTTTCAACTAAAGAGGTGGACTCCAGTTGATCAAGCCCTGTTTTGTTCTGGGAAACAGGACCTCATAAGTAAGATTACACTGGAGAAATACCTGACAGTGTTCTGCTGTTAATGGCAACATCTTAAAAGACTCTGAATAAAGGCCAAGTATGAGGGTCAGCAGAGAAACTCCTATTTATATTTGGACCTGCCTATGAATGCAGTGTGATATCCAGCTGTTGAAAACACTAAGAGAAGTTGCAGAGAAATTTTTAGGTATAAAATGCCAAAGGCTTTGTCAGGTGATGTTGCTGTTAGAACTGCAACTTTACTTTCATCTCCTGTGAATTCAGCAGGCAGCTTCTTGAAAGTTCCCATTTGACAAGGTTATCTTCAATCTGGTGAGTAAGAAGGATCTGCTCCTTGAGTAAAAACCTTGCTGAATCACAGCATAAAACTGAGATATGGAAAAACGTGCACTGAAAGTGAATGTTGCTGTGGGTATTTAAGTATTTCTACTAACTTTCAGATTCTAAGAGTTATCTCTATTAACTGACCTGTCGAATCTACTTCTGTTCACACTCACAGGTTAGAGGATCTCAGGCCATGCATACTGCAGGCAAGCTCTACTCACATAGTGATTAGTGTGTTCTGAAAAGTATGAGCTCCCTATCCACAAAACACTCTTGTAAGTGATTCTTGCCTTGTAAAGAACATCTGTTACAAAATCTAGGATGTGATGCCTCCCGTGTAACAAGAGAAAGGGGAGAAAAAGGTTGCAGCAGTCAGTGATGCTGTGAAAAGGGTGTTCATTGTAATTTCTCCACAAGTATAAGCAATGAGTGTTTTGGGAGATTTAGGGCTGAGCTCCATTTTGGAATAGACCCATAGCATCAGTGGGAGCTTTTTGTTGGTGGGGTGGAGGACTTGGATCTCCATCAGAGCCATGGGGTCTTGCTCCTTACTATGGAAATGTATCTTGCTCTGTTCTCTACTACATCCATTGATGCAGGACAAAGGCTGTTATTTACAGCCAAGCTGGGCTGTAAGTTTGTGGTTTTTCTTTTCTCTGAGTTCTTTTATGATGCAAATCTATAAGAAAACAGCCAACATGTAATTCTGCACTCAAAGAAAATGACTTTTTTTTCCATAAATGCAGTTTAGACGGTAAATGGAGTTAGCAAAGCTTTGGAGGTGCAGCTGTAGAGAAAAGTGGAGTGTCACATAGAAGGGTATAGTTGAGTGCAAGAAAGCTTTTCCAGAGGACACAGGGGCCTCGAAGGGGAGAAATTGGACATAAGACCTTTTAAACAAGGCCAGAGTGCAAGTTTATTGCAGTCTTCGACAGCTTGCATTGCACTGGTGGCTGGAGCTCATACTGATGGGCCATATTTTGTTCCTTATCAACCCTATTTACTCCTGGTGGTATGTATGAGAAAGGTGATGGAAAACAGAGTTAAATTCCTTTCATTTAGATATTAGCTCTGTCTGAAAGTCTTGAAGATCTGCAAATAAACCCTTGCTGGGAAGTTAGAACAAATGGAGAAAATGATGTGCAGGAGAGGTCAAGGCACCAGAGCAAGATGACAGGGTGAGAGCAAGGTCCCAGTCAGGAACCTCCAGTTTGCTCCCAACCACAGTGTGCGCCGTATTTCATCCTGGCTGAAGGAAGTGGAAACAATGATTTCATGATCCTTTGTCATGGGGTTGGGTATGCTGCGGGTCATGGGGACAAAGCCATTTGTTCAAGTAGCCTGAGCTGAAGACTCCTCAAAGCTGTTGAAGTCTCACGGCCTCGCCTTCCTTAAAGGAGTAAAGTCCTGCGTCCAAACTAAACATGGATGGCTCCTTCCCCACTTAATCTTGAGCTCTGACCAAGACCTGCTTTCTTGTTCTCATGGTGTCTTTCGTAGCTGAGAGACTTCGCTGGTCTTTCTACAGCATCTTTAAACTACGGTAGGCAAAGAAAGTCATCTTTCACCCTGAAAATGTTAAATTACTGCAGTTTGTCAGACTTTATAAAAGCAGCAACATTAATAATTTTGGGTGTTTTGGAGGTTTGGCTGAGTCCCTCGCTGCTGGTGGTGGTGTTGGTGTGTCACTGTCAGTATTTTGTACTGAACTATCTAACAGCTGTCTTGGCTTCTTTCCCCGCTAAAACAACTGCTGCTTCACAAAGAACACAGATAATTTTGTCTTCCTTGATATTAACAGATCAAGAGAGGCCTTTGCCAATACAAACTCATCTTTTATTTTTACAGACGGAGAGAGATCCTTGGTAGAATTTGTTGTTCTCTTTTATTCTGTTCTTGGAGACTGGCTGACATCTCATCTTTTCATCTCAAGTGATGCTGAGTGGGTGGGACATCCAGAAGGGGGATAAAAACTCTCACAAAAGAATCAAAGTTAAAAGGAACCCAAATGCAAAACAAAAAGCCCTGCACAAGGCACCAAATGAAAGGGCTTGTGTAAAGGCAGAACAGTGACAGCACAGTCTTCATCTAGGTTTTAAAAGGCAGTAAAATGAGAGATGCTGCACTGAGACTAGTGTTCATCTCCCACGATGTCCACGAATTCCATGCTTGTGTGTGGGAAGGAGAGTGACATCGTACACTAAATGGGAAATGCTGCTGCTCCTGCTTAAGAGCCAGACCTGGATGAAGGTCTGCAGTATCTGCAGCAGGCTGTTTTCCTCCTGCTCTACGGAGCCTCTCTGTGTGGTGACAGAGGTGTCCACCATTCAGATGTTCACAGAACAGAGTCTGTGGAGTGTGACATGGGGACATTAACAGTGACTTTGGCAAGACTGAAGTGCAAACTTTGCCTTTTGCTTTGCCTAGAAAGGTTGGACCAGGTGATCCTTGAGGTCCCTTCCAGCCTGTGATTCAAACCTGTGTATGGATGGGCTTGTCCATGAGCTGCTGGTCCAGCTGTAGGCAGTGGCAGGCATCCTGGTGTGGCCAGGGGTTTAATACTCAGTAGGGAGGCCAGGGCCTGGTGCTTGGCACTGCCATGGAAATGTGGGTGACAGAGGTTAGATGCATCCAGTGTCAAACAGAAGGAGAGAGTCCTTCCTGGTGGGAAATTGCCTACTGTGATCATGCTAGGTCCAGTTTTCAGTAGGTTGTTTAGTAGATTAGCTTTGGGTAAGACAATTCAATTTAAAAAGAGTGGGAATGGGTCAGAGGAAAATTTTAAACTCGTGTTACATTTTGGGATGTAAAATGGAGATAATACTTGTTTTTAATGCCATTTAAAAGCTAAACTCTTGACAAATGCATAGTATTGAAGGGCTCATCCTCCAGATTGCCCTAAGGGATTTTAGATGCTGAATCTCCCAGTGATTCAGAGATGACTTAGGTTCTCTGAAAAATCTGCTAAACACCTTGAAGACTTGTGATAGCTGCACACTATTCATTCCAGGAATCAGTCTCTGAAATACCTTCAGTTATGCATTGCTAGTCTATCAGGCAGAACTAAGGTCCTTTCTGGAGCGCTCTCATGTCTGCATGTTGTATCACAATCATCTCAAGAGTCACCGAGCAGGCTGCCATTGCTTCCTTTCACCTGCTTCTTCTGGAATCATCCGGCCAAAAGCATGGTGTGCTCTCCAGATGCTTCCTTAATGTTGCATCTGTGCGATAAAAGATCAGGATCTCTGTGTCTTTCCTATTGGGACTGGTTGAAGGTAACCGTAGGTTTCAGTGCCCCTTTGGATTTATAACAGAGTGTTGTGGTTCAAGCCCAGCCGGCAACCCAGAACCATGCAGCCGCTCACTCACCCCTCCCTCCCCCTCGTTTCTTCCTCCCCCTGCTCCCAGAGGGATGGGGAGGAGAATCAGAGGAATGTAACTCCCACGGGTTGAGATAAGAGCACTCCAGTAACTAAGGTATAATACAAACCACTACTGCTACCAATAATAATGATAAGAGGAATAACAAGGGGAGAGGACACAACCGCTCACCACCCGCCGACCGATACCCAGCCCGACCCGAGCAGCGATCTGGGCCTTCCGGGTAACTCCCCCCAGTTTATATCCTGGGCATGACGTGCTGTGGTATGGAATACCCCTTTGGCCAGTTTGGGTCAGGTGTCCTGCCTCTGCTTCCTCCTGGCTTCCCCTCCTCCCTGGCAGAGCCTGAGACTGAGAAAGTCCTTGGTCAGAGTAAACATTACTGAGCAACAACTAAAAACATCGGTGTTATCAGCGTTGTTTCCAGGCTGAAAGTCAAAACCACAGCACTGCACCAGCTACTGAGAAGGAGAAAAAATGACTGCTGTAGCTGAACCCAAGACACAGAGTTTTTAGTGGGCTTTATTGCAAACTGGGCAGTTTGGGGGGCTGGAAATAGCAGAATAAGTGTCTTTAAGTACCCAGGGTGGAATTCTGAGTTTGAGGTCAGAAAAGTGAGAATTTAATGCAATCCAGTTCAGATTCAGGGCTTAGCCTTGCCTAGATAGACATGCCTTGTTGTGCATTCATACATGCATGCAGACACAGCCACTGGTCTCTTTAACTGTGAAGGTTACCTTTTAGCAGAGCTGGTCACGTACTGTTATTTGCAAGTTGCCTTCTTAGAGTCACGATGGAAGTGAAGCAGTGCAGCAGTGGGGGGAATCTGCTCGTTTCAGCATGGGGAGGTAGGTAAACAGTAATACTTCTCACTCCCTTACTCCCACATGGATAATGAGCTGAACACGTACTGTGAGTAATTTGTTTTTGAAGAATAGAAATTGACCCCAGATCAGAGCATCTATTCTGTACTTAATGTGTTGTTGAAGAAACTTTCAGCTCATTATTTGAATTTGGGGAGGTGGCTGCCTTTCTGTAAAATGTAATAAGATGAAATTATGTGGGGAAAGGATCTTATGAGTAAGATGCAAGACATTTTTAAGGGAGTACCAGACGGCACCTAGATAATATAGTAGACTATACAAACATATAGAGATTGCAAACACACACGTTACTCCTCCTCCCTTACCCCAGCATCCATCAAGCAACACCTATTTATTTATCAAGCAACCTCAATGACTTCAAGTTTTACAAACTACCCATGTTTACCTGCAGACAGAAGAACGACCTATTAAATTGGTGGAGTAGTGAGTGAAATGTTTTCTGCTGTGTTCAAGATGTACCTTTACTTACTCTAATGGTAGCAGAGTGGTGTACCCAACAACCCTTTTGACTTTCTGTGTTACTCACTTGTCTGCGTGTAATACGTAAGTAGTTTCTTTACATCTGGTGTTATTTTTGCATGCCTGCTTAAGATGCCCATCTATCAGATTAATATTTATTTAATGACTAGTGTTAGGTAGCAAATAAGCAACGTGTAGACTGTGTGATGTAATCTGTGTAAAGAGTAGTGTATGTTAGCTAAGCACATTGGTCATCATCAGGTCACCCTCTGACTGCAAATGCCACTCAAAGCTTAGAAAAGAAAGCTCTTGTGATGCTTGTGTACCAGCAGGGTACTGTTGGCACACGGGGACTCTTTAATGGCTTTACTAGAAATAAAAGCAAAATATTTCCATGATATAATTCCTTCTGGAAATACATGGTTGGTTGGTTGTTAAATAGATGTTTCACAGCAAGGTCAGGGTTCTCTACAATGTCTGTATGATACCAAGTCGCTGTGCCAGATGGAAGCATTCATGAGACTGCTCTTCTACCTCTTCTCTGTGGGCTGTGTCTAGTCACAACCCAGCTGGCCTCCAGGCAGACAAATCTGATGGAAGTGGAGACCTGGCTCCCACAGCAGCTCTGTCATGAAGTCTGGGTGCAATGAGGTCCAGCCACTTGGCTGCGTGAAGCTCAAGCCTATATTCATAGAATCATAGAATAGTTAGGGTTGGAAAGGACCTTAAGATCATCTAGTTCCACCCCCCCTGCTATGAGCAGGGACACCACACACTAAACTATGTCGCCCAAGGCTCTGTCCAGCCTGGCCTGAAACGCCTCCAGGGTGGGAGCATTCACAACTTCCTTGGGCAACCTATTCCAGTGCCTCAGCACCCTCACTGTGAAGAACTTCTTCCTTATATCTAACCTAAAGTTCCCCTGTTTAAGGGTAAAGCCATTACCCCTTGTCCTACCCCTAGAGTCCCTAATGAAGAGTCCCTCCCCAGCATCCTTGTCCGCCCCCTTTACGTATTGGAAGGCTGCTATGAAGTCTCCACGCAGCCTTCTCTTTTCCAGGCTGAACAGCCCCAACTTTCGCAGCCTGTCTTCATACGGGAGGCGCTCCAGTCCTCTTATCATCCTCGTGGCCTCCTCTGGACTTGCTCCAACAGCTCCATGTCCTTTTTATGTTGAGGACACCAGAACTGGACACAATACTCCAAGTGAGGTCTCACAAGAGCAGAGTAGAGGCGCAGGATCACCTCCTTTGACCTGCTGGTCATGCTTCTTTTGATACAGCAGAGCAATGTAGGCACAGCCAAGATGTTTCTGTTTCAGCACTTCATCCCTCAGGATCACAAAAATGCATAAGGGGAATTCCTGTCCCATCCTGCACCACAGGTCTTAAGCTTGTCAGGATGAACAGAAGGGAGCTATAGACAGGACCTGGGGAGGTGGAAGAGCGAGCAACTGTCCATGATCTTCTCACCTCTTTCCTTACCATTGTAAATCCTGACCACGGTGTGTTCATTCCCATGCCAGGTTAAACCCTCTTGAGGGCTGGTTATGTGAGCACAGGACCTTGTGTGTACAGGACCTTTCCACCAGGTGCCATTTTCCCCAGCTTCTTCAAGTGCAAAAGATCCTGTTGGAATCACTAACTGTATTTCTGCTCCTTTTATGTGCTAACACCAAGCGAGCTAATTCTGGTACAACTCTGCACTGAGATGCATGTGCCCTTGTCCAAGCTTCTCTGTGTCTTTCAGGTTCATTTATAAACTCTATTTCAAGTGTACAGTGGAAGCACTGACATGGTCTCTGCCATGGTGGTGTGGCTGGGGCACAGAAGGTGTAGCTTTGGATAAGCATCACTTGAATAGCATGCCTGAGCACATTTTAGTGCCTAGTCTTGCAGTGGTGTCTAATAACTTGGGTTTGTTCCTTATAACAAATACTTAGGCCTGACCTTTCCAAACTACTTACATAAAATACAAATCTTAAGGCTTTTTAGAGCTTAGGAAATTATTTCCAAGTTGGAACAAAAAATGATAACACTTGAGCTGGAATTAGGAATAAGCGATAGAATTGTTTCTCTTCCCTTGGTAAATATGAGTGGCTTGAAACATGATCAAGAACTCCAGGACAAGTTAATTAAATATACTGACACCTCTTTCTTCCAAGACCTGCTAATCCAAGTGACTTGGCCAGCTGAATGGTAACGTGTTATCCCCTGTGCCGCTCCTGCTGCCATGGCTACGTTTTGTCTTAAGGCAAAACTTTGCCTTTAAGAAAAATAGAAAAAAAAAACCCCAAAAAGCCTCACTCTGGTATGTCTGACTAGGTACTAAGATTAGCAAACATAACCTTGAAATAGCATCGACGTTCATTAATCTGAACACTGTTCTAGTCCAAAAATGCTCAGATTACTGACGTTCACTGCAATTTTCTTCCCCACGCCGCTATCAATAGCAGCCTTAATACCAACCTTTGAATATACTAATTGCCTCAAACTGCCTTCAGGCAAATAAATAATTCTGTGATGCAAGAAGAGGGAAAGGAGTTGGGTTTCTGAGTAGGTTAACTTGGACCTTTTCCAGTCAGCAGATACGTGTGTGCTCTCGTTTAGCTGTTTACAGATTTCCTGCTATAGGAGTTTGGTGTAATGCAGTTTATGCCTATAGGGTGGAAACTTAAGGCAAACTCGGGCACTCTGGGCTGTTCTTCAGCTGGTGAGGTCATTGTAGCTCAGCAGCAATCAAGAGCTTTTCCAGCTGACACCAGCTACTGCTTTGAGAATCTGTGAGCTGTCTTTGACCTCAGAGCTCAGCTCCATCTGTAAAGGAGGCTTCATATATACACTGAAGCCATGAGGAAGAGTTCCTTGTGAACTAAGGTTCCAAGGAAGCATGTTTTCAGTCTGAGAGAGTGAGAGCACGTCCTTTAAGATGTGTTCATACATAATATAGACTTTAAGTAAATGCTAATTGCTAAGTTGTGCATTACTTTGTCTTCAGAATGTTCTCACTCAGCCTAAGAAAACAATCTCTGCCTACAAAAAGAGCACGTCCTTTAAGATGTGTTCATACATAATATAGACTTTAAGTAAATGCTAATTGCTAAGTTGTGCCTTCAGAATGTTCTCACTCAGCCTAAGAAACAATCTCTACCTACAAAACCAAAGCTGTTAACTTCTTGTATGCAGCCATGTTTGTCCTAACTGGTACCAGTGAAGTAATTCTCAACACTTAGGTGCAGGAAGTTTATTTAGGATTTTAGGAATTACTATTTTTCCTTGTGTTCTCTCAGCACCAGCTACAGAAATAGATCCAGGACATAGCTGGTAAATTTAGAAGGGACAGGCAGAGGGGACATGGTTGTGTCTGGGTCAGCTCTGGTTGATGTCCTGGCTTCATCGTGGTGGATTCCTTGGGATGACCACAGATCCCTGTACCCATGTGCTTCACCATTCCTTCAGGAACAGGATGCGTTCACTGCTGCCACCTGCCACGTCCCCAGAGACACCTCAGACCTGCTCAGAAGGGACACAAATTCATCGCTCAAGTTGCTCTCACGACTTGTTTGTCAAAGATTATAAATAGGCTGAAGAAGATAAGGGATGATCCTTACAGTTTTACTCAGTGCACTCCAAAACAATGTTGTGGTTCCATTTCTTCTTCTGGAAACTGGAAGACCTATTGGTTTTGTTAAGCTAAATGGTTTTGGGGACGCCATTGACTTGTAGACTGTCTCTAAAATGGACACTAGGTAAAAATACACTTAGTAAAATGTACTTAGAATATAAATTGCCAGCTTCTCTCTGCAAAAAGACACAGCAAATGGAACTGGTCCTTGTCTATCGTTTCCACCCTCCAGTGCATAAAAATGATGAGGTGCCCATTTCCTCAAATGCCTCTGTTTTCTGTAGCTTGCTGATTTTCTTCTGCATTGGCTTTTGAGTCTTGCATCCCTAAACGGAGCATCATAGGCAGCCATGAGTCACTGTGCAGGAGCTAAACGTCAAAGCTGAAATCAAGTTTACTGCCACAGTTGGTGTGAACGGTGTGACTGGCGCTGTGTCATTCCCATAGCGTGGATGTCTGGGCAAGGGAGAGCTGGGTTGCCCCCTCTAGAGGAGAGCATAATTGCACAGAGGTGGCACTGAAAGCACAGCAGCTTCTGCCTTGATGATCTTAAAAACATACCTTTGAAGGAATTCGGGAGACCTTGCAAACAGATGGGGTGACCCAAAGTGATATCCTGGGCAAAGTGCCCTCCAAGTCAGGAGAACCACGGCGTGACTCTGCAGACATGCTTGTGTTTTCCCAGAACAGCTGCGTATTGATAACTGAGGACATCTCAAACTTGAGGAGCCATGCAGAAGGAAAGGCTCTGCTGGGATCTCTTCTGTGGCTTTATGCTGGAACAGTATGTTCAAGTTGTCAGTCTCTGGTCCTCATCTGACCTCCTCTTAATAGAAACCGTTATAGTGGGGAGAGCTAAAGGGTCACGATAGAAAACTCTACCCTGCTCCTGTGTTAGGAAGTAACACTCAGGACACTTGTTTTGGCTCATTTCCTCCCCTAATGTCACCCCTGCTATCATGGGTTCCCCTTCTTGCAAGTCATTAGTATTGAAATAGGAGAAGATGGAGTCACTATGGCCTTGCTCATGACAGCAGAGCCAGGCCTCTTTCTACTGACTTGTGCAGGTAGCTCAAGTACATCTCCGGGTGCTAAGAGTCTGGCTTGTCTTCTGTATGATCAATGGCTTCTATAAGATCTTCTATACGATCAGTAACTGAAGCCTCTTGTTTCACTGTTAAGTGCTAAAAACCATAAAAAGTTCAAACATGAAAATCAAAAACAAGAAACAAAAAATGTTGCAAGAATTCCTCGTTACTTAAATTGAGACTTGTTGGGATCAAAGATCATCCTTTCTGAGCACTGAGCAAGTGCTGGATGACAGCTGTAAATAGTCAACAATGGTTTAGGACCATGGTTTTAGGCTAGGTTGTGCCACTGTGATGGGAACTCAGCATGTTTGATGTCTAAGGGTGCAAAATGCACACAGCATCTTGCCGTAGCCTTTTCTCTTTTCTTATCTGGTTCTAAAGCTTCATTCCTATTCAGTAGAACTCCATAAATAAACAAAATAACTTTAAAAAACCCCAACAAGTGACAAACTGCCCTCTTGGTATTTTTAGGCCTTTTCTGGAACCTTGTTTATAGAATGTTATTTATAGATTTTTGGTATGCTCCCAGCTAGCCTGCCTTGCTGGCTCTTTGCAGAAGCCTCTGCACTACTGTAGTGCATGGCAGCACCCCGTAAGTGTCAGCATTCCTCTGCAAAGTTGGCACCCCAGCAAGGACGTGCAAGGGACGTGACCCAACTCAGGAGGTACGTATTGTCCCACATAAAGTGCCAGTGCTGAGCCTATTCCAGTTTTATTAATTCCCATTACCTACATACAGCTTGAACATTATTGTAGGCAAGACCTCATTCTCCTCCTAATTTGTGATTCCTGCTCATAGTCCATAACGCTTCCTGAGGACAGGACAGAAAAACAGGGAGCAGTGCCTCACGGAAGTCTTAAGTCTGTGGGCTGAAAGTCAGAGCAAGGAGAGTCATCAGTTGCTAGAGTTCCCCAAATCAAAATGAATTAGCCAAATCTTTTTAAATAGGAACGAGACAGGGTAGGACTCATGGTTAGGAAGCATCTTGGTAGCAGAGACCTGGAGGATGCAAATGGTAGAGATCTGTGATTCTGAAGCGTGTTCCAAATCTGGTCCTTCCACAGAGCAGTCGCGGTTGCGCTTTGCGTAGTGGTGGTTTGCTGCCTGCTGGGACAAGGCTTGGGCCGTGTGCCCCTGGTCTCAGAGAGCACAGAAGGTGCCAGGTCAGAGTCTGAGCATTGCTGACTTGCAGCAGCTGCAGCATGGCTTGGATGCTGTCAGGATATTCTGCTTTGCTGTCAGGCTCTGAATGTCACATTGACTCTTTGGGCACTTCGGGCCTAAAAGAGCAAGGGAGCGCTTTTGGGACTGAGTCCTTTCCATAGACTCAGCAGGAGCCATCTGTCATGTCACCTAAAAGGCTGGAAGAGCCATGGCTAATGGGAACAGGGGTTAGATTCAGCTGAAGGAAGCACGTGTACGAAACAACTTCTTCCAAAACCTGAGAAAAGGTCAAAGCTTGTGGAGCTGGTGCTCTGGGACTGCTCGTAACTCATGTAACCCTATCTGTATAAGGCCATGCCCAGCTTTCAGCTCCTTTCCAGGGGAAAGTGAAACCATATCAGCGTTGTGAATATACCTGGACATCACCATTACGTTACCGTAGACCCCATACACGTTCACCTCTGTCTCATCAGACCCTAAAAATGATGATTTTTGTTTCCAAAGACTTGATCTCTTTCCAAACTGGCCTTTTACTGCTTTTGGAGCTCCAACTCTTGTGAGTCATATCTGCAAATTACATGAGTCGGGTTTCAGTGGTGACCATCTCAAACTGGCTGGCCATTTAAGGTGGAAAAATTCACCATTAGTTCATGTGTTTTATTTGGTCTGTGGTCTTTGTGTTGTGGGTCTGTGCCATTTTCCTTTTATTTTTTTATAGTATAACGACATTCAATTGTAAGTTTGCATTCAGGGCCATTGTAAGGAAAACTTAGCTCTGCTGGAGGCATCATTAACTTCAGATATCCTTACAACTGAAATATGAGGTTCAAGTTCTCTGGTTTACCTAGAAGTGGTGAAGTTTGCAGGTAACAGATAATACAAGGAGCCTGAGTAGGCCTTGGCAAGCTGGAGTTCGCTTGGCCAGCATGGCCACGCTGAGCAGGGATGACGAGTGTTGATGTGGAAAGGATGTAGGTGCCTCCAGCTGCTGCCAGGAGTGTGCAGGGTCATCGAGACAAGATGCACTTGCCATGCAGAAGGTAACACAGGAAACATTACGTGTCCCAGAGCAGCGGCGGGGAACGGCAAAGAGTGTCCTCTACATGCTCCAGTTCACAAAAAGGAAAGCATTTTGTCAGCTGCAGCTTCTGACAGAGCGAGGATTGTGGGTTTCTGCATTCAAAACCAAATTTCGTTACATTGGCAAGCGGCTCCTAGTGCTACTGTGAAGACTTCATCCAAACTGGGAGAGAGGGAATTTACACCATGCTGAAAACAGCAATGAAATCACGCTGCTGCTTCCTTCCTTGCTGCAGCGAGCCTTTGTACTGCGCTTAACGTGTTTGCTGTTCCAGAGTAGACAGGGGACTGCTAATACTGCCTGTCTGGAAGATAGGAACGTAACATAAGACAGCTATTCAAAGGCTACTGCTGTCTTGTGAGTGATTTGTGGCATGCAGGAAAGATTCTGATGTGTCATGCTGCAGGGGGAAAGGAAAGCGGGACCGGGGTCATGAACAAAAAGGAATTTGCTTATCCAATTTCCGTCTCTTTCTGAATTTGATTGGAACTCACAGTTGTCAGGCTGTGTTTAGGGCTCGTCTTTACCAACGCCTCCTGAGCTGCGGAAGGTCAGACCCAATTATTGTTTTGCCTCCAGGGACTTTCCTTCTTCAGAGAGACCTTACAGTGGATGTTCTTTAAACCCTTTTCCTTCCAATTAAGGCAGCAAATTCCTTTTTTAGAGGGTTTTTCAGGGGGTGGGGGGACAGTAGTCGGGAGACTGATAGATTTATCAATAGCCTTGAGAAACAAAGCCTGTATGTCTCGGGAAGCTTGAAGTCTAATTCCTTTCAATGATATCTCACTCTGAACTTTAAATCTGTTGTTTCATTACACCGGGAATGGAAAGCCCCTAATTTTCCCAGGCTGCAGTTTTCCTCTGGATTTTAACCCTGAAATATCACATGGATTTATGCCTCTGAGTACCTGGTGGTTTAGTTTCTCATCTAGATACAAATGTTTCAGTTCTCTTTTTGGTAGGAATTTACAGCTTTATGGAAGGAGGCAGTTGGGAGAGGCTGTACCTCCATCAGCAGCTATAGTCTGACAGGTAATTAAGAAGTATTCCACATTGTTGGGGTGGAAAGGGAGAGCATCCAGAAATAGTTCTAGATTGCTTTTGCCTTTCCTTTTTGTTATGGACAGCCTTGTTTTCAGCTTTATTGACAGTATCACTTCTGCTCCAATCCATTGGCACCACTAAAGCCTGTGTCAGCAGATGGCTTTATTTTAATTCATATATGTATTGTGGCATATATATATTCATATATATACATCCCTTTATCCATTGGTGGGTTAAATACACTGTTCCCCCATATTTTAAATATACCATTTGTTGTGGGACAAGTGAGCAGCAGCACAGACAGAGAGTAATGCCCAACTGTAAGGTGAAGGGAGGGAGGCTGTGGAGGAGCAGTAAGTACAGGGAGCAATACTTCAGTATTGCAACTGGTACAGTACATTGCAGAAATACCTTGTAATTGCTATTTGTATCAGGATGAACCATGAAACCATAGTACTAGGTGTGAGATGCAACCCCTGCACCTCACCAGGTACTCCTATATACTTTAATGTTTAGGTGGCTGAGGTTACATTGACTACACTGGCTGCTTCTACAAAAGTACTAGATCATGCATAATGCTATAGGAAGCCTGTTTTTCAGGAGCTGGCAGATTAAATACATTTACAGCTTCACTGAAGAATGGCAGAACTATGATTAAGTGATTATAGGGCAGCTGTGGTCTTAGGGACTGAGAATAAGGAGAGGAATTTGGAGATGCGAGTCGTCATCTTATTCTGTTTTCATAGAATCCTAGAATGGTTTGGGTTGAAGGGACCTTAAAGCTCATCCCCTGCCACGGGCAGGGACACCTTCCACTAGAGCAGGTCGCTCCAAGCCCCTGTGTCCAACCTGGCCTTGAACACTGCCAGGGATGGGGCAGCCACAGCTTCTCTGGGCACCCTGTGCCAGCGCCTCAGCACCCTCGCAGGGAAGAGCTTCTGCCTAATGTCTAATCTAAATCTACCCTCTTTCTGCTTGAAGTCATTCCTCCATGGCAAATCACTTAAAATGCGTTGGCTACCATTTGATAGACCTACTTTAGATGTTTACTTCTGGAGGACTCAACTCACTCCCTTGACTGTGTTGCCTATAAAGAGAGTGTGGAGTGACAGGCTGACATGCTCAGGTTCCATCCCTGATGCTGTATTTAACGAGATAATTCCTATGTGCTGTGCAGAATGGGGCTGATGAGTGCTCTGTCAGTCAAAATACTATTTGCAATTGGTTTATAAAGGGTTAATCTATTATGAATGTCTCCATAGTCATTACATATGAAGTTGAATAAGTCTAGGGGGTGCTGATAAATGACTTACAACTTACTGTTCCTGTCTGCAACATGCATCTAACAAGGGTGGTTAGTCAGGTATTAATCCTTTATAAAACATTTGTGAATAAAACTCAAATACAAGCGTGGCTGAAATACTCTAAGGTACGATTCTGAAAGCAGAGGTGCAGAGTAATGTTTTCCTTTGACATGGTGCTAGCCTCTAGCCCTGCAACCACACCTGGACACACATCACAGCAGCGATACTAAGAAGTGTTTTATTAAAGGATGATTCCCTCCTTACCCAGAATAAAGAAACCCATCCAGATCTAATAATAACTTGTAATCCTGCCCCACCGGACTGGCGCAGATAACGCAACGGAAATTTCCCTCTCAGCTGCTGGGAGAGGCTTTTCTTTTGAT
>NW_009925880.1:14159-27931 GCF_000696875.1 Nestor notabilis | reverse complement strand
CTCGGCTACCCCACTGCTAACCCAGCCTGAATCAGCACGTCACCCTCGGAGCGCAGGAAGATCCCGGTCTCAGCCGCTGAGTCACATGAATAACTGGAATAGTTCTGCAAAGCAGAATTAATTCCCAGAACCTCTTCAGGCATATACCAGCAGGCACATGCTTTTGCTCCAGCGTTACTTTACAGCTCTGTGATACACTACTACTGATGTTTTTACTAGAGATAAAGCAGTTTACCTGGTGTTAGAGTGTTAAACCTTGCGAGTTTATTGCTGACACTCTTCTGCTTCCAAGAAGGTTTAAGAAGAAGCCGCGACACAGCAGAACTATTAGGGTTAAGCTCAAATCAACTGTGCAGTGACTCAGAGCTTGTAGTCCTTTCAAACCAAGTGCTGGGGGGAGAAGCTTGGTGTTATTAACTATTGAGTAGCTTGTGGTTCATGCAGACACTTCAGCTAGCCTAAAGATAGGTAAGGAAACCCTCTGGGGTTTTTGATCTACTATACTTTGTCAAAATAGTCTGAGTGACAAGAGCAGTAAATCAACAGCACTGAGGTTCAGGTTTAGCAAAGTCCTTAGAGTAGATGCTTGACATTTGGCAGAGATATAGAATTCTCTACAGAACCTTCCTAAATCTTGTAAATGCTGCCTGTGTGTTCAAGAACAGCGAATAGAGGGAAGAAGGTTCTGGTGCAAATGCAGAATCCAGGTATTGCTCCAAAAAGTGGCAAGGGGCTGTAACAGGGAAGTAGGATGAAACAGAATAGGAAAGCAAGTAGAGAGTTAATGGTTCATGAAAATCTTGATTATTTTTCCTCTTAAGCTGTATTTTACATTACCTAAATAGTAGTGATAAGCTGACCATGCACACAGGGGAATGAAGAAGAAACACCACTTGTACTTCCACCTGTTGCTCTTTAATATGTATCATAAATGAATGCAGGATAATCTGCTCTAGAGTCCAGCATTGCTGATAAAAGGCACCGAGTACATGGCTTTTATTTCTGCCTCCTCTTCCTTGTTCTAGAATATGAAAGTCAAAGTTTGTGCTGTTTCTCTACAAAATGCTGTAGCTTTTAATATATATGTTAGTCCTTCCAAAACCCTTATGTGGTCTTACTCTTGAGCTCTTGTTTTCAACAACCATCACAAAAGAACATGAAATTTAGAAGTTTGACACAGGAAATATTACTGAAGGGGAGGAGCTCAGGGCCACTGTTGAGGCGTCTGTGCTTTGTGTTTTGCCCACAGATGAAAATGTGCCACTTGCCTTGGCTCAAAGGCAGTACCTTTCCCTGTGGTGTGTCTGAATGAGTGCTCGCCAAACCCAAACATTATTTCTGACATCTGTTGCTTGTTTGGATGGCAAAATTTGTGATAATGGTCAGGAGGAATTATACAGGCCGGTAGCCATGGAAACTCCATATCGTTTTTTCCTGTTTCTTTCTCTACTTTTTCTAGTGAATGAATTGCTGCTGAATCCAGCTGGATGGCAGCCCAAGAGACTGCAGTCCTCAGCTTAGCCACAGCACAGGGCAAACCTTGTCAAAAGCAGTGAGCTTTCTCTTTGCATGTTCTCACCAAAGTGCTATTTTCAGTAAGCAACTGTTTTTTCAGGAAGAAGAAGTAGTTCAGTGCCTCAGGAAGAGTGTCCATTCATTCCCCAGTCTCTCTGGCCATGGCTAGAAAATAAAATAGCCCAAACCCAAAGTAGCATATCATGACTCATTTACACATGATCCAACTCTTTCCCCCCATTCCAGCATCCCAAGCAGGTGGCCTCATCCAGACGGCCTACTGGGAACAGTCCTTGCCTCTGCTGTCTCCCAGGCATGCCCAGGCACCGTCTGGGAGAGTGCTAGCTGGGACAGCACAGTGCCATGCCAGAGAGTGTTCTAACAGCTACACAGCCTGAGAGATCATAGAATCCTACAATGGTTTGGGTTGGAAGGGACCTTAAAGCTCATCCAGTTCCAAACCCCTTCCATGGACAGGGACACCTTCCACTCGAAGTGAGCTTTCTCTTTGGTCCAGGCCCCTGTGTCCAACCTGGCCTTGAACACTGCCAGGGATGGGGCAGCCACAGCTTCTCTGGGCACCCTGTGCCAGCACCTCAGCACCCTCACAAGGAAGAACTTCTGCCCAAGAGCTCATCTCAATCTCCCGTCTTTCAGTTTAAAGCCATTCCCCCTTGTCCTGTCCCTACTTGCTCATCTAAAAAGTCCCTCTCCAGCTTTCTTTTTGGCCCCTTTAGGTGTTGGAAGGCTGTTACAAGGCCTCCCTGGAGCCTTCCCTTCTCCAGGCTGAACAACCCCAGCTCTCTCAGCTTGGATCTTGGCCTGGATCATGGATCAAACTGTGCCCTGGTCTGCTGAGTTTACAGTAGAGGTCTAACCTCTGTGAAAGCTGTAAGCAGAGAGGGCCACTAGTGCCAGTGGTAGTTTTGGTTGTGTAATAGGGACATGAGAACAAGGCCAATGCTGACAATTGTTTCAAATGCTAGTTCACAGAGGAACACCTCTCCAACCAGGGAACCCATAGGGAGAACAAGGATGACTGGGACTTCAGGGACTGCCTGTGGTCATCTGGACCTCTAGGTTTTTTCATGGTACCTAGAGCTATAGGACCTTGCTCCATTCTTGCTGCCCTGAGATGCTGCACGCAGCTGCTAACGTGTGCTATACCACTGTGCGATTAAGGCAGTTGAAGCATATCTCATACTGTCTAGGTATTGTGCAAGCATTTGCAGTGATGACTTTCAATGTAATGCATAGGACACACTTGCTGTCTGTTGCCAAGAAAATGTTCCTCACATTTGCTTTGCATTGTGTTATTTTGCAACAAGGAGCACTTGCACAAAGGCTCAGCCCAAGGATTGTTGGTACTGAGAGCAGTTATTGTTGTTATTTGTCAGACCTGTTTGTTATTTTGTAGGGCTGACCCAGTGTTATTTTCTGACAATCCAGCCATCACCTTGACCCAATGAAACCAGTGAGTGGTTTCAGCATTGTCCTCAGAAGGAACTAGTGGAGTCCTTAAACTGTACATAGCACACACAGTCCTTAAACTGCATGTGCTATGAATGCCTTATTTTGTAGCTCCATTAAGGGAGCATTAAACAAATATGTAGCACGGTTCTGTTCAGCTTTGCCTTTTATTTCTTTTCTCCTCACACAAACAGGAGGTTGACAGCAAAACCATCATTTTAGAGCTACATGGTTCAGACAATAGATCTGGCTGAGCAGTAAAGCTCAGTTTATGTTGCAAAATGGGGCAGGACAGGTATTTATTATAGGAAAGCCCCCAGAGTGCAATAGTTAGTGGAATGCTCTTTCTATAAAGTTTTACAACCAGTTTATAGAATTCTGCAGAGAATATTGTCAAGATGCAATCTTTATTGTATTTCAGTCCAAATCTCTGTGTGGCTCCCAAATATGTGTAGTAAGTTTGCCTGTAAATGGACTTGCCCCTGGTCACATGGGAAGCGCGTCATGCCAGGGTTGATATCATCACTGGATTGTCCTGCTCGTTAGCACTTCGAATCTTTGTAATGCACTTTGAAGTCTTCAGAGGAAGAGCTTCATGGGAATATTTGGAGAGCCTGATTCAGTTCTTAATTGGACTGACTCATGTTGAGTCACCAGGATATCCATTAGCTGCATCTTTAAAACCCAACACTCTGATTGTCGGAGGGCTATGGGGGAATCGGACACCCCCAGGCTGCTGCTGAGGTTCCATAGGATTGGGATGTCCACTTCCAGTGTGCCCTGTGGATCATGCTGGTTTCTAGTACACCAACCAACACAGCTCTGGGTGCCAAGCCAGCCAGTTTCTGTGTTCTTAAGTTGGCCAACTGCTTGCCAGGCAGCTTTGGAAATGATGTCCTACTCGCTGGGTACGGCGTCACTGGCATCTCTTACGCACAAAGAGCTCACTCACCACACCCACACCTTGCCTTGCTGCAGGAAGTTCTTGGCTAACAGAAGCACAGTGAAAAGTGCAAGAAGCATGTTCCTTTTCATTTCTAGGAAAGGCTTTTTTTACTCCCTAAATCAGCTCCTTGAACAAAACAGCAAAAGGCAGTGAGTAAGGCACTTGATGACTAAAATCATTTAGGTTGTGGGAAACAGCAGAATTTGATGTTGGATAAATATCTGTGTGGGATTCATTTCACCTAACTTAAGCCATCTGAAGTGAACAAGCCACCCAGCTCTTGATCTGCTGTCAGTGGGGACAAGTAGGCACTCTGAGGTTGTGACTCATCCTGTCTTTGTCCTGCTGGGCTGAAATGAATTGTCCTTTGGAGCTGCTTCCTAATACCACTTCCTAATACTCAGCAAAATATGTAGAGAAACTGGGGTGGGTAGTTTAATATTGCAGATTGATGTTAGGCAGCTCAAGCTAGCAGAGATAAAGACTAGCACTAATATATTGCAAATGACCACATTTAGTAAAAGAGAATGCTATTTATAAGGCCAAAGCCTGACTTGTATGAAAACCATCATGGAAATTGCCTACACTGTTTATAATCAACCAGACATAACTGGTCCTTGAAACAGTCATCCTGGCACTGACAGATAGATGATGTGAGGTAGAACAACTGCTCCTGCTCTGCAGGTTTGCAGGGGATGCTGGCAGTTTTTCACTTAACCTTGTTCCAGACATGCCCATGTATCGATAGTGTCTCAGCAACTTTCTTTTCCTGTATAGGTGGCATTTGTAGTAGATTTTTTGCTCATTGACACTTCTTTTGGGGCGGAAAAAGAGAGGCATCTAATCTATGGACTGCCTTGTGAATCACTGCCCTGTAAGACTCTTTCCCAGAGGAAGACATTTGCTTCATTCTGTAGCAACACCACCACAGGATGGATGACAGATGAGAGAACATGCAATTCCAGCTATTAGGATAATGAAGGGAGAAGAATTAGGCCACTCAGTCATAAAACTGAACTTCGGCAAACTTCGGCAAACCTTTATGTGTGTTCTGGACCTGCTTTATTTTACTTCTTTTTGAGGATCCAGAGAAGGATCTAAGAACCCTGACTGCATTACAGAGCTGCTGAAATTTCCATCTTCTAGTTGCAATATGGACCAAGATTTGCAAACTTGTGTTTGATGGAGTAAAAAAATCCCTACAAGGTGTTGGTAGAATTGAAGGTAAAGTAGTAATGCTACAGCTTCACCTGAGGTGGGGTTTTGCTTTTTCATTTTGATAGAGTAAAGCTCTAAAACTAAGAAAAATGACTCCTGACTTAGACTCACTAAAAAGTGCCCCCAAAACAATGTAAGTGATCTGTGATGACTCTCTCAGATCAGCAGAAGGTTTGACTTGAGAGTAACTGCGGGCAATTAAATATCGAACGTAATAAGAATACTATTTCCTTTGTGTTTCTTACGACATTTCTTCGGTTAATGATATCATTCATGTATTGAATATGGAAAGTGCGCTGCTAAAAATGTTGCACTTCTAAAATTAATAAAAATATGCCAGAAAAGTAGATGTGTTATAAATAACACTAGAAATGTTACAAATAATGACAACTATGGAGCCAACGGGCCTACTCCCACAAGCAGAAATTAGCAGGCATGAATAAGAATTGCAAGATGACAACTGTAATACCTTAAATCTGTGAAACACTTCACACACATTCACCCTAGAGACACCTTGCAAGAAGAGGAGAGATGCAGGACCTGATCCTGTACTGTTACGTCAAACAGACCTTTGCCAATGACTTCAATAGGTCTAGGATCAAGCTGTATAATTTGCCTAAGGTTGAACTGGATATCAGTGGCAGGATGAGCTCAGGTTTCTGGACTCCTGCCCTTTGTACTGTCCATGAGAGCATACGACCACTTAAATGGTGTTATCTTTTAGTGTGGTGGTGACTGTATAAGTCACTCCTGCCTTTCAGTTTCAGAGCATTCCAATATTAACAGGGCTAGAAGTTTAGGAAATAGCATTATGTCCCTTCCAACCCAAACTATTCTATACACACACACATGCTTAAGAGCTGGACATGATCTCCTTTACCAAAAGGAACCTGTGGACCATGAAGACTAAGGCTGTTTTAAGGCTATTTTCCTGATGGCCATACTCATCCCTTCTTGGATCCTAAGAGGTTGAAGTGAAATATATTTGTTACTTGGTAAAGAAACCAGTTGGGCTGAGTGGCAGTATACTGGGTACGTTGTCCTAGGGACCACATCTCCTACATAAGCTGAGGACTTGATATAGCAGAGTACTTGCTTTACACCCTTGCCTGCTTGTGCATGATTCCCACTGATGTTGCTGACACTCGTTTGTGAAAAGGCCAAGTGAAGCCCCCAGTTATTTCCCTTTGCACTATCAGCATTGCAGTCTGAGCTAATAGCTGAGGACTGATAGGCCTGACTGAAGTCTTTCCATAGACATTGCAGGGCTTGGGGCTGGGTCCTAACAAAGACCACGTTTTAAGATTTATTACCATATTGCTTAGTGTTGAGTAACACTTGATTTCGGAAACTTCTTTTTCTTCCTATAGTAGATTGAGAAATCTGGAAAATCATTGGTTTATGAACAGGACTGATGAAAAAAAGAAGAGAGGTATACTGTGACTTCTTAAATGAGAAATGAATCCATCAAAACCCACAACGTTGGTCAGTCAAAGAGAAAGATGTGTCAGGAAGAAGAACAAAGCTTTTCATGGGTTGTGTCCTTATTTTAGGCAACAGTGCCCTGTTGCTTGCTTGTTCTTTGCCAGATTTTCTTTTTATAAGATTTAGTTACTGTGCTCAGCTTTCTCTAAAAAGAATGTGTTCTATGGAATGATACCTGAATGGTTAGAAAGATATTTCAACATAGAATCATAGAATCACAGACTGGTTTGGGTTGGAAGGGACCTTAAAGCTCATCTAGTTCCAACCCCCTGCCATGGGAATGGACAACATCGTATCTTTGTTCATGAAGATAAGTACAGCTAGAATTATTTTAGGCAAGTTTTCTAAGGAAACCAAACTCATGACCAGGATGTAGGTGGAAGCCTGTTATTCCCTTGTATCAGAGTCCACATGGTAAAGGCAGAGTGGGAAGTAGGTTTCTTTTGTCTCAGTGCTTATGAAACTAAAGAGCAGTGAGTTCATCCCTCTCGAAGAAGATATGAAGCATATTGGCTAATTGGGTGACTTCTTCATGAGGTGCTTTTCAGAGGGCTTTAGAGAAGAAGGTGACACTGCCAGTTTTAAAACTGAAAGAGAGATCCAAATGAAAAGGCACAAAGATACAGAGGCGGCAGGAGCGGGGATGAGGGAAGGATGTTGAGAAATGGTGCCTGGAGCAGATGAGTGGGCAGTACCTCCTTGCGTCTGGCTGAGTAGTGGGATGCAAGCTCCATGGCTTCTTCAGAGCACATGAACAAGCAAAAGGATTAAGTAACAGAGGTGTCATATACAGAAGAGGGAGTGAGGAAGCTGATCTTAATGGCTATATTTTTTTACATATGCTGTGTCCCTTTAGAACCACTGTACAATAGAGATGTGATTTAAGAGCTCTTAATTCATTGGCAGAAGCAGAAACTGGTACAGAGCAGGACAGGGGATACTTCCAGTTAAGCATGGCTGGGTCTGTCCCTCTGGTCAAGAACCCTGGATATGTTTTTTCCCTGATATAATACAGTTCCTTTCCCTTCTTTTTATGCTTTATCTAGCCCCTGGACTTACAGAAAGCAAAGGGAGTTTCCAGTATATTTCTTCAGCTTTTGCCAGTCTTTCACATCTTTCTCTATTTCAGATACCAGAGAAGTTATTTTAAGGGCTTAATTCCTAGGAAATGTGGAGGTTTATCAGAACTGATTTTTAGTGCCAAATTGAAGTGCTTGCTCTGTCCCTCTCAGAGTTAGTGAGAAGAGTGAAGTATGGTGTGAACACGCAACATTCCAGAAGTCTGTGATAACTGCCTGGATGTTCCTTGGAAAATGGAAGTTAACTTAGTTCTCTTTTCCTGAAGGCAGCTTATTTTACATTTACTGAAAACAAAAGCAAAGCAATAAAAGCACTCTAAGTTTCTTCTACTCATGGAAGTTCATTTCTACCCTCACGTTGTTCGTTTCTGCCTCTCTTGCTGCAAGCCCAACTGTGTGGAGCTGGGATTTAAATTAGATCATGGAAATAATCTGGGATAAAGAAGACATCCCCCTGGTTTTTATTTCAATTTGGTTTTTTACTTGGGTTATTTCAGTGATTCCGTTCTTACTTTGCTTTAACTTGTTTCTGTAGGCACAGCTGAGGCCTACTAGTAGCTATGAGCTGTATCATTCTTAAGCAAATCACCGTGTGTTTCTACTTCAAATATCACTCAAGCTTTTTTAACTTACTGACTCAAAGACCTGATCCTGCTTCCACTGCCATAAATGACAGAACTCTCCTGATAGTGAGGCTGGCCATGAAATTGAAAAGTCATTGTAAATGCTTTAATACCAACGGATTTAGGGATTTCCTCAAGCACTTTATAGTTCTGTTCCCAGCTTTGTCTCTGTTTCACTGTCGATTGTCTGCTGTTCTCCCTAATCCTCCCTGGGCTTTCTGGAGCTCTATCTTCCCTTCCCACTGGCAGATAGAAATGTATTGCTGCTAGATTCAATGTTCTCAACATATCGAGATCTCATTCCTTTCAGGTGCATATAGGCACGTTTTGGGGTTTTTACCTTGAATTGTTTAAAGATAATTCTTTCAATCTATTACTGTTTCTATTAGCAACCCAACATCTGAGCTTTTCATTAACCTTGCTGTTTCATTAGATGAAGCTTCCTTATCACTTTGAAAATGGAAAGTATTAAATACTTTCACAACATGATTATTTTATATTTGCTGAGTGATTAACACCAAGACAGTTTAACCTTCTCTTTGTATCCGTTGATGGAAGAATATCCCTCGTTACTTCCCTCCAGAAATAAGACACGTAGACCAAAACCATCCATAGGGTAATTTCTTTAACATCATTTGGCTTCTGACAGGATGAGATTTAGCTCTGTGCTACTTATCATTGTCTTTGCCTCAGCTTTCCTCACTTTTATGGTCCTCTTTCTCCTATGGCTCCTTTTCAACTGGTTGCTTAAATGGATCCCAGAAAGACTTGGGCACAATGTTGCTGATGCATTTGTCTGCAGCAGGACCCACTTGCCCATGCCAGGAATGTCTTCATGAGGCACTTACTTTGATTTACGCTTTGGGAGATTAAAATTTAGGCACCTTGCTTGATTATAATTACAGAATTATACCTCTTATCCAGTAATGGTGGAAGCAGCTGCCCTGTGTTGGTCTTTGTCAGGGGAAGGAGAGCAGGCAGTTACTGAGACGTGACTGAAGCTGTTTGATTATTTACACTGAAATCCTAAACAACCCCCTCAGAATCTTTTTGTTTTAAGGCAAATTTACCTGCGAGAGAGATGTAGATCTATTATTCAGTAGTAGTCAACAAGTGATTCTGATATTTAGTCTTGTGGATTACTTGCATTCTCCAGGACTATTACTTTTAAATGTTAGCTCTTATCATTACTGCCTGTTATTTACCACTTAAACCACCACCTATTGTTTTCTTATCACTAACTGGATAACTCCCAAACCCACAAAGACTCATCACATTAGTGAGGCTTTTTTCTGAGGCTGATTTATGCAGAGAGTTGCATGAATACTTACAACAGTCTTTGAGCATACTCCCTCCTGTAACTGTTGTGAACAAGTATAAAGCAAGAATATGATGGAAGCAAATTCAGTTGGTACACGTGTGTACCTTTTGGTTACACTTGACCAACTTACACCATTGTTACAAGAGGTGTTCAGAGAGAGAAATATTTGAGTTTCTGGTCTACACTAATTGTGAGCCATGGAAAAATGATGATAGTAATAGAAACAGGGAGTTCTTCAGATCCAATTTTCAAGAAGACCATTAGAGACTTTTTTCTGATATAATTTCCAATCTTTTCCTACTCAGCTTTGGTAATAAATATCCCTTGAGGACAGCAAACATGAATCTATTGAGAATCTTGGACGAGGGACTTTAATGATTTCATTTAAAGTGCTGTTCGTTCAATTCTCGCAGTCTGGCTGTCTCTCTCTTCAATTCCTGATGTTTTTACTCAGAGAATTCTCCCTTCCAATTAAGTGAATGAACCTTAGAATTAAGTAAGGCTGTCATAGGAAGTAAAATGAATATGACTGATTTTTATAATATGAATTGGAAGCAATTACCAGTTTTCTATCTTCATGCTTGCTTGGAAAATTTACACTTAACCCAGCAATACACCTTAATTAAAGGCCTATCTGTCTATATAACCTTCTCTTTCTAGCAAAAGTCCTTCTGTGAGCTGTATTAAATTTACTGTGGCTTCATCTCTTTATTAATAACCTTTTCCTATAGTTTCAATTAAGTTTCTGGTCACATTATAGCACTGAGGTAAGAGCTCTGTCTGACCTTTAATAGGATATGGATAATAGAACATCTTTGGCTCATGTTCTCCTTTGGTGGCACAACGTCCCCTTTTGCTAAAAACATCTGTGGAATTCGTAGATGGCTAAATGTGCATATTGCATGGACAAAGAAAGACTACACCAGACTGCAGTGAAACTGGATGGACATCCACTCACAGTCTCTGAGACCAGACAGTGCTTAAACAACCTCACTTTTCCTTGGTTTTATGACAAGCAGCAGTGGGAAATTGTGAATTGCTCTTAATATAAGATAAAAATACTGTATTTTGACTGATGTTTTCCATATGGCAAGTCATGCTTCTCCCCACATGAACCCCAAGGAGTGTTCTTTGGGCAAAGGGTATAGTTACTTTCCGATGATAAGGACCACATGGTGTTTGAATTCAGATGTTAATGTTCTGGCATTTTGACACCAAGTAGAAAGGGCAATTAATGATATAGAATGATAAGGGATGTTTATGCTTCTTTCAAGCCCAAATTACTTCTGGGTGGGAAGGGTATATTTGGGAGCCAGCCAGAGTTTTGTCAATATGAATATCTGAACCAGCTGCTTTTCTTGCTGTTTTCCCATGGTTGGATTAATCTGTTCTTCATGTGTCTTCTTTGTAACCTGTAGCTCTTGATGCTCTTAAGAATTTTACAGCCAGAGGCATCTATCACGTATATTTCTCTTGATAGGTGATTATTGACTTCACTGAGTATGAAAACCCCAGCTCCTCTTTGCCTCCATATTTTGCTCTTGAATCAGCCTGTCCCTGATTTAATTCAACAAATCATACAACCAGCCTCAGCTGAAAGTTGCCAAAGCACAAAGGACACGGCAAGTTGCATTTGCCAAGGTGACATCTCTGCATTAATTCCTGTTGGTACTTCTGTCTCTGCGGATGTCTGAGTGTTTAGGATACCTCATCTGGCATGTCCACATAAAGTGGGGTCTAAAGATCAAAGCAGTAAATATCCCAGATGAGGCAAGGCTGGATATTTCAGGCGGAGAACTTGATCTGTGGCAGACCCTTATGGGATGTCATGGGAACAGCTCTGGGATGGGCTCAGGGAGGGGGGCCACTCCTGCAACGTTGTGACTCAGAGTTATTCCCACATGGGTTTGGCCTATTGACTTGAATACACGTTTCAATGAATTACTGGTTGAACCTGCTGGTAAATGTGCCGTATCAAAGAGCTGTGGAGCAATATCTTCCTCAGGCGGGTGCTTGGCTCTGAACACGGCTTTGGAAGCGGCTGAGATCCGCAGATAGCGCTCACAGGGGTTGCGTTATTTCCAAGGCCTTGGTTTAGATGCACTCTAATGCTTCTAGCCCTGGAGCAGCAGAATCTAACAGTCACTGTCTGGGCTGTTTCACCCTTAGTCAGCAGGACTCATGCTTCATCAGTGTCCAAACTGAAACCATATTCATCTTCATCACCGTTTGTACACCTGTCACGGTACTGCCTTCAGCTCTACTGGTATTTCCAGCCCAATCCACCCCTATGCCAGCTTCTTCCACAATTATTTCCACACTTCCTTCTGGGTCATAATGTGTGTTCCCACTGTGAACTCCCTGACTTTTTCCTCTGACTCTATGCATATTTAGCCTCTCTCAAATACACATTTCACCTTGTTTTTCTATGGAACTGAATTTACTTCTACATGTATTAGGTTTTGTTCCCATTCTGCCCACTTTCTACTTCCCTCTCTGCCCTGAGGTTGTGAGTAGAGGAACCATCCCTTGTTTAACATGCAAAGCATGCAAACACATGCTAAATAATCATGCAAATATTTTCCAATTGCTTTCATTGTCATTTTTATTATCACTGTTTTGGTCTCATGATGGAAAGTGGAAGCCAAGGGAGCCGAAGTACCTGCCTGCGAGCTGGGACTAGACTGAATTGCCCAGTTCCTGTTCAGTCTAGAGCATGTGACTGTCTCCTCTGAATGTCTTCCCCTGGAAAATTTTCACTTACAGAAACAGAAGTTCTGGAATTTGTGTAACTTTGTAGTAGCAGTTTCTGCTCAAAAGACTGTTCTTCTCTCTTCAGACCATGCAAGCTACATTTCTGCTAAATCATAGCAAAGGAGGTTACTGTGAGCACCGAATGCTCCACTACTATTGGACTTCCCACCATGAGTTTGCTGTAGTTGCTACCAGGCTGTTCTGTTATTTCCCAATAATAAATTCCCATAGGACAGGGTGGTATAAGAGAAAGTAGTTCTTTTCAACTGTGGTGCATATTGGAGAGAGTCTCCAGAGCCACGTGTCTGGGAAACTGCATTCAGGCATGTGTTTTGGGGGCTGTTAATGAAGCATAGTCCTAATTGCAGTGAAGGGAAGGGACTGTGAAGCAGCAGATATCTTTCTGTAGATGAGGCACAGGAGGAAACATGAGGAAAAGCCAAGGAGGGAGCTGTAGGAAGTGGTGCTGGTGCTCTGGGACTGGTCTCCCATCAACACCGAAGCAGCAGACTTGTCCCTAAGGTGCTGTCAGCTTTGCCTCTGGCCTTCTGCCCCTGGTGGCCCAGCATAGTACAGAGTAGCAGGGCTTTGTTCTCCAGAGGTATGGAGAGAGGGTTCACTGAGTGATTCACCATCTCCTCTTGTTGTATGCTAACAGGGAACTGCAAAAGGAAACTGTTCGGCCTGGAGAAGACTGCATGGAGACCTCAGAGCAGCTTCCAGTGTCTGAAGGGGGCCTATGAGGATGCTGGGGAGGGACTCTTCATTAGGGACTGTAGAGGTAGGACAAGGGGTAGTGGCTTCAAACTTAAACAGGGGAACTTTAGGTTAGATATAAGGAAGAAGTTCTTCACAGTGAGGGTGGTGAGGCACTGGAATGGGTTGCCCAAGGAAGTTGTGAATGCTCCAACCCTGGAGGTGTTCAAGGCCAGGTTGGACAGAGCCTTGGGTGACATGGTCTAGCGTGAGGTGTCCCTGCCTATGGCAGGGGGGTTGGAACTAGATGATCTTAAGGTCCTTTCCAACCCAAACCATTCTGTGATCCTATGATTTGTCATCACTTTCTTTCCCTCTTCAGGTAAATCCACCTCTCATCCAGTGGCCACGTCCAAACCAGGGCTGAACATGCAATGCCAAAAGGAGAGGACAGAATGCTGTGGGAGACAGACACACAATTCCTCCCCGCTGCCAGCCCAGCCCTTAACAGTTTGTTTTCTTGGATATAATTTTGGAAAGAACTGGAAGGAGGGGAAACCTTTCCTGCAACTTTCATTTCTGGAATGAAATAATTTCTGGAACAGTTCTACTTGCTAAGAGGTGAACACAGGGGATTTAAGAGAAGGAACTGAGCTTTGACCTCC
>NW_009925880.1:0-14128 GCF_000696875.1 Nestor notabilis | reverse complement strand
ATTCCTGCAACTGCTTCTGCTGTTCATCTCCCTCACCCTGCACAGGAGACATTGAGAGGGGCTGAAGATCTGGTAGGAAAAGCCTGAACAGCTCATGCAAAGTAGCACATCCTCCAGTTGCTGAAAGAGACACTGAGGAGTGCCACAGGGCTGGAATGCCATGGATCTGTGGACAGACCTTCTGGAAAGAGCTTGAGGAGAGCAGAGATATCAGGCAGCCGGAAGATGGAATACCAAGGTATTTTGCAAGAGGAAGGCTCGGGCTGAGTGAGAAGCCTGGCAAGAGGATGAATTTACTGGAGATTCAGAAGATGTATGTGCAATATTCAGTCCTTTTGTGATTTAACCCCAAATCATTCCATGTTTTCCATTTCTCACAAAGCCCCAGTTCTCAGGTCATCTGATTGTCTGAGGCTTTCAGCCCTCAATTAAAAATAATTCTATTGGTTCTTCAGGTCATAGAGAAAAGCTTCACTCAGTTTGGATGGCTGAAAGCCTGGAGTGCAAACTGCATCCCTTGGGATAGCGCGTGGGTTTCCTAGTGCCATTCACTGTGTGACTTTTTTAGAAGTCACCAAGAGCCAGTCTGAGCTGCAGCACGTATTTGGGTTTTTAGGCCATGCATTCTACCTAAAATGTGGCAGATCTGTGGGAGGAAGATGGAACAGCCCAGAAATGGCATCATTTTGACACATGGAAGATGGTGATTCAGTTATTTCACAGGTACATGGACTACTGCAAATATGTAACTCATAAAAATCTTGACAGTGTTTAAAGCAGCACTTTGATAGTGTCACTCCCCTTATCAGGGTGCCAACTGGTCAGTTTGTTTTGCCACGGAAGTGGAGGAGCACTCAAGGAACAGGTGAGCACTGAGGAAATCGAGCTGTCTTCCAAGGAAGAAGCATTGTGCGTGAAGCTTTAATTGACATTTCTTGATCTGGATTTGTTCTGTGGACGAGGAGAGGACCTCAGTCTCTGAAGATGCTAATCCAGCACTTCTTGCTGCCCTTAACTTGACCTACGTAATTTAAACCAAAGCGATGTGCAAGTGACACAGTTTCTGCTGGGAAAGTGCAATATGTGCCAACACTTTTAATATTACATGGTTTTTTCTGTCTGTTTAATCTAGTATCTGATGAGAATGGAGGGAAAAAATGATGTACAACATATTCCTTGCACCAGAGCCTTCGAAAAGAGAATGTAAATGCATGAGTATGACACAAACTCCCCTTCTGTTAACACGCACTCACACAGGCTTGCCCGACTTGCCAAAAGCACAGTTAGCCAACCTACAGCGTGTAGAGATGTAATTTACTGAAGGGAGGGGACAGGTCTAATTTATGCACTTGGCCCTCAGACCATGGTTTACCTCAGTGCTTTTCAATGTGCAAATTCTGTAAATCTTACTGGGAGAAGGAATTTCAGCTCCCGCCAGGCCCGGGACATGCTGAAAATGTCGCTCGCACAGATGATGACTTGTGTTTAATTTGCTGTTGTGGATGGGCCTGAACCAAAGTCTCTCATTCCAAACATCTCTAAATTTAGGAGGTTTTGGCATCCCAGTCCAGATATGATTCAATAGTTCTCTGTGTTCCAAAGAATAAGTATTAGGTTGCAAAGGTGGGAGTCGTTATGTAAATGGGGTAATATAAAGGAATATCTATATTAATACTTTCATTATGCCTTGGAGCTAGAGGTTTGCCAAGGCTTAAGTGGACTCAGGATGAGCTGGACACATCCAATTAATGTAAGTAATGTGACTTTTCTTGAACAAATGTGACTCCTCGGAGCACATTACAGCTGTTGAGTGTTCCAGCTCTGCTGCATCTGGTCCACGGAGGTTTAGAAATGTGTATTTGAGTGCTGAAGCTTGCTCTTATTTCTGATTTTGTTTGGTACTGAATAAATGTGTTCTGATTTTCAGTGCTTCTGTCAGGGAAGTGAAAAATGTTGGTGTGTGTTATTGATGGATATACAGAACATCAATTCAAGAATGATGTGTCCGTATGAAAAGTGCGTTGGACCTCCCGTCTCTTCCCTGAGCTCTTCCCTGTCACATCTCTTCCCTGTCACTGCTGTACTCGTTTCTGTGTCATGTAAAAGTCTTCTAAGGCATCTCTCAGTGTATCATCTGAATTTCTTCCACTGATGCCATAAGCAACATCTAACACATTCTGCTGCTTCTCTCTCTTGACCAGAGGGAAACCCTCTGTGCAGTTTATGATGGGGCTCAGGTGCTGGCTCACACAGGGCAGATAGATGGAAGACAAAGCCCTTGAGCTGTGCAGTTGTACTTTGCACTGTGAAGATGGACTCTGGGTTTTGGTCAAGGGTGCAACTCTGCTGGGTTCTAAGGAAAGGAAATGGGACTTCCTTCCACAGTCTCCTGCAGAACCCTCAGTGTTATTTAGGTGTTTTGTGATTCGTCATATACCAGTCTCACTCCAGGATGTCTCTTGAGTGACTGGGATTCACCACTGCCAGATAAAAGGGGAGGAAAACAGTGGCACTGAGAAAAGCTATACCAATCCCTCTTATGGTTTCCCAGACTGGGAAAAAGAGGCAGTTCCCCCAGCTCCTCCACAGCTCTCTGTCATGGTTCACCATGATCTCCACCTCCGTTCACTGCATGGGGGCTCCTAACTGGAATTGTTCTTCCCAACCCAGTGGTCCCTTGCTGCTGTGAACCACGCTGGTTACATTGTGGTGGAAGAAGCCAGGTTTGTCCCTTTCTTTGTGCTGTCTGAAAAGCTGTGCGTTTGGAATTACCCCCACATGGAAGCAGCAGGCAGTGTAATGGAGTAAGCACAATGTGCTACATGAGGATCAGCTTAGCATGTTGGATCAGTGGCACTTTGCAGCAGAACACAAACTGCTTATTCTTTTTCACAGCTGTTCTCCCAAGCATTTTAAGCATACATTCACCCTCAGCATGCAGGAGATTTACGTACTTCACTTCCATTGGCATGGTAGAAGAGACCCTCCTCACTTGCAGATTTGCTTTTTTAATAGGCATCCAGCACAAATGGGAATTAAGTACATCTGTGTGTCCAACAGAGAGGAGACCAGAACCAGCTGTAGGCACAAATAACTGCTTAGGAGGCCCATTTTTTCGTGCTGATTTGGTAACTCACAGGACAGCCAAATCTTCCTTTTTAGGAAGGGGAAGAAAAAGAGAGGACCTCATCTTCAGATTGTATCACCCGTGGAAGAGGAGAGTCAGCAGGGAGAGAGCTCTCTGCGTGAGGTTCTCCTCTCCCTGATGGAGCAGCTGGAGCAAATAAGGTTCATCGTGGGCAAACGTGAGCTCATTTTGCCTCTCCTCCCAGCTGGCAGAGAGGTCAGGGTGTTTGTTTTGGGCTCTGAATCAATGCTGTGATAACTTGCTCGCGTGACTTGCTAATTAAAGTTAGAGATTCTTCAAGATACTGAATGACTGTGGCATAGACGTGCTTCTCTCGGTTGTCTTATATGTGAACCTTTTCAAATCCTTCATCGAAGTCAGTATTGCACATGGTAGAAGGACAATGGGGATTTTGGGAGAGACAGGTAAGGCTCTACACGTTCTCACTGTTGGGAGATGCAGAGGTGAGTCATCTGCGTTGTGCAATGACAACACAAGCACAAGGAACACAGTCCTCAGCAAAGCCCTTTTGGAATTAGCCACCCAGAAAGATAAATCTCAAAGACAAAAGCAAATGGTATTAGGAGAAGTGGCAATGAGCAAAGCCCTTAATTTGATGCCAGTGATATCTCAGAGTAAGCAATTTCCCAGAGGATTGTCAGAGATGTGAAGTGAATTGTAAGAGCTGCTTTACAGGCATTTGTGGGCACACACACCTGCTTACAGCAAGGGAAAAGACAGTGCGTAAATGTCTGGAATATTACATAAAAGCTGTCTGGTAGCCTGGGCAGAGCAATTAAAATCCATCCCGCTTAAACGAACCCTGAGTGCAGGTCAAACAAATCTAATTTTTATTGTTCCTTAAGGAGATGTCTGCACAGGAGACTAAAGGGGGATGCAGCCACCAGGTTAAAAAATCAAGATGCCTTTGAAAAATTAAATGTTCACAATAGTGCTACAGCAAGCGAGATAAATGATATATTGCAGTGATGGTTTAAAACTAATTGATGACTAATGTTGTAATGCATTTGTAGCTACACTGATCTATTATATATCTTGGCCAAGCTGAAGGGACACTTCAAGGAGAAAAATTGCTAACTGTTTTAACCTGATGGAACTTGGGGGAAAAAATAGTTACTTTAAGAGATAAATGGAAAGGTTGTGACCCCCTAATGTACATCTGGGTCTTGCAATGCAAAATCAAATTATCATTAAACAGGATGTGATCTGTGATGGAATTAAAACAACTACAAACCAGGACAGAAAGCTCCACAGAGAAATACAGTCGTGCAGTCTGAGCCGGAACCATTAGCTAAAAAGCTGCCTGGCTAAAGAACTGGTGTAACAAGTTGGTATGGAATTGTTTTGCTCTGTAATGAAAGTTGGTTTAATTGGAGACTGCAGGAAAAATGTAAGCATATTTACAACAATTTACATATGTAAGACATTCTATAAACATTACTTAATTAGTGTATAAATAATTAACAATTTACCCTAAGTTCTGAGTAACATGTGTCTTTCTGGCTCTTGGAGGGGAGACAGGAAGCCTCATTTTCCCCTCCTCATTTTTGTCATGCCTGAGGCTCATGGCCACTGGGTTTTACCCTTACAGTTGGAATTCAGAGAAGATGTCAGTCAGGCTCTGCTTATTTTCACATCTAATTCATGCAAAACCCAGGTTTCCTCCTGAGGCAGTCAACTGGCCCAGATTTGCTTCAAAGTTTGGCCTTGCTTCAGTGAATGACTCACTTTAACTAAGGTACATCCATCTTCCTGGCTGAAACATAATAAAGGAAGTGTTGTCAAAGAGCAGATAGATACCCCCCTAGAACTACAGCTTACAGATTCAGGACCTTAGA
The DNA here is from genome assembly GCF_000696875.1 of Nestor notabilis. NCBI lineage: Eukaryota > Metazoa > Chordata > Aves > Psittaciformes > Psittacidae > Nestor > Nestor notabilis. Next base: position 9,142 of record NW_009925880.1, on the reverse strand, counting down.
AACTGAAAGTAATAGCTTGTTTCATCCCCTGGTTTCCTGTTACCCAACGTAAAGGACATTGAGTGGGTGTAATCAGAACATCATTGCTCAACCCAAAGTACCAACATGGATTTCTGCATGCTGCACAAGCTGCACATGGCTGGGATGGATTGCTGGGAGGAGCTGCAGTCAGCAAGCCTCTGTGGCTGTGGGCTCTGTGCAAAGTTCTGTGCAATAAATAAGGCAACAGGTTACAAAGGAAGATAATATTATGGGCTACTGATAAAATACAGATTACCTTGAAAAGGCCATGATTAAAAGGCCAAAAATACCACTGAGATCTTTAGCCTTATTCTCAATCTCTGAGTTGGTTCCCTTTAATACAAGGATGTCCTTGTGGGTCCCTTCCAACTTGAGATATTTTGTGAGTCTATACATGATATAAGAGAACAATCCGACAAAGACAACCCTCCCCACTGGTGACACTGATTTCCTTCTGGCTGAGAATAAGTTAATGTAGAAAGAACATGACCAACCTCTGATGCTGTCCAAGAGCCCCTGTGATAAATTAACCTTCCAGTGGGAAGGGAAATGCTTGCAATACCAAATACATTGCACTCTGAAGGGTTTGATGTTCCAAAACCCCCAAAGCCTCCTTATATTTTAGCTGCTGTACATTAGGCTTCCTCCTTTGCACTCATACAGTTTTGATTTGAGGTCCCTGTGCTCTCAGCAACCACACATAGCTGTAGCAGGTGGAGCTGTGCCCTGCATATGGACTTGCTTTATAGCTGCTGACCCTCGGTGGCTGGGATTGCATTAAGGCAAATGTTTGCAGCCCATGGAGTAATTATCTGCCATCCTAGCTTTCCAGTCCTACATCTCCCAAAATGATGATGACTTTTCAGTGTACGTCACGATGATGAGGACAAGGCGTCAATTAGAACATCCCATCATGTTTCTATGATTACAACATAGTGTAGGTAACAGTCTTGTGTTTGCATCACACTCACGAACAACAATCCCAGCAATTCTTGCAGAGGGTGGAGTTACCCAGCCTCATACTCCTCCTACTTTTGAAACACTCAGACATAAAATAGCCTAAAATAAGAGTGCAGTTACCAGTGATTCCCTTCCTCAACTCCTAATCTCACTTTTTATCTAGCTGTGGCTGACAGAAATGGCAAAAATGCCCAGTAGTCCTGATTTTTGTTGTGTCTTGCTTTTTATTTCACTTTCAGTTTTTCAGACTGATTCAAAAAGCTGATTAAAGCTGTGATGGTTTTATCATTGCTTCAGAAAGATTAAGTGTAAATTCCAAAGGTTAGCAGCCGGGATGTGACTTTAAAGAATACTTAAAGCAGTTTCATTCTGCTGCTTGTGCTTAACACTGGAAGAAACTCTGAACTGCAGCTTTTTTCTGTGCCAAAAGGTTTTTTAACTTTTGGACACATATTTCAAGATACGTTTTAACTTACTGATAGCATTTGCTCCATTTGATTTATACTAAGGCTTTATGGTTGTCAGATTAGTGTAAGAATGCAAGTAGGTAATGTAAAATGTACCTCTGATTGTTCTATCTTCTCCCATGTTCTTTCTTTATGTCAATATTATGTCAATAGTCTAGAGAAGTTTTTGATGTGATGCACTGAATATTCTGACTCATAAAAGAGCTCAGCATTGGGTACATCATTTACCAGTTCACTGCTGTCAAAAGCTATTGCATACTTCATCTCTCTTGACCCAAGCTTGATTGATCTTTCCATAGTTTTGGTTCTGATATGGCTTTGAAACAGTGTTGTTTTCCCCAGGAAGCCTTAAGAACCAAGGCATGCTTCATGCTGTTTGGGCAGCTCAAACAACTGCAGAGGGAATGGAATAATCTCCCACTCTGACCTCTGACAGCATCACATTTCCACTGCCTGCAACTCGCCCCCCATCACGGTGCCCGGTACGTGTAGGACTGGCTGGAAGAGCTGGGGAAACTCCTGTTTTTTGGGCCATGACCTATGAAGCTGCATGATTTTAGGAAAGAGCAGGTTAGCTCCAGGAGGAGGGAAGTGTTACAGCTCTTTGTCTCTGGATCTGCACAGAAGTTTTCAACATCAGTGAGAGGATCAGTGTGTATATTCCCATTTCCATCTGTCATGCAAAGCATAAATCCTAAGCACTGTGTCAGCACAGTCATGCCCAAAATATTTAAAGTTACCTAAAATGTTGGAGAATGAACACCTTACATTTTTCTCCCGAGCCCCGAGTGGTGCAGACATTCTGTTAATGATATATTACAAGCTCAGGCAATACATTAAGTTTGGGAAATAGATGTATGTGACAAAGATGAAGCAGAATTAACTGGATCCACAAATACCTTTCCATTCATGGCAGTCTGATTGCTTCATTACATTTCTTGGGGTTTTATTCTGTTTTGCTGTGACCACCTACTGGCAATGTATCTGTAAGGAAAGATACAGAAGTAAGGAATTCTAACATGTAAGACGTATAAACTAAATCCCGTGACGTGTTCTACTATGTGAATATTCCTAAATGCCAGACTAAAACATCCCTCCAACGGTTTCTTTTACAGACTTCCCTTGTTCCAGAAACTTGGCCTGGCTTAGGAGGAAACCCCATAACTGCGCCTTAAAACTTGAATTGCATCAGTGTGGGTAAGATGTTGGGCCAAATTCTTTAATGGTGTAATTCCATGAAAATCAGAAATACTACACCAGGGCTGAATCTGCCCTGTGGTAGAAAACTATCTCCCCAGAGGCAAGACTTTTGGAACCAGTATCATATTTTAATCATAAGCAGACAGTTTGTTTTGGGTTGTATACAGAGCATGAAAATCTAACTGCTATAGGAACTAGCTACATATATGGTGATTTTATTCCTGGTGTAGTGCTGTTTGGTTTATTTGTGTATGATTTGCAGGTGGCTGAACAGCCTACAAACTTCTTTTTATGTAATTGAATGGGTCCCTGTTCAATTTCAGATTGTAAAGGATTACAGTGCTGGCTTTAGAACATCATTTGTACATTTTGCAGTGAGTTTAGGAGAAAGGCTGCGTGTTGTTTATAATCTGGGAAGTACAGATTCCAGTTAACAATCACCCTTGGAGAACAGACAATTATATGATTTAACAGATGCTGATGGTGCTGTGCCTCCCATGACCGTGTTCACTCATTTTGGAATTCAAAGGGCAAAATAGGATCTGCCTTTTGTAGAAAGTCCCAGGCATGGCAACAGGACATGCTGGTTGAAGCGTGGTTGAGCCTTCTTCAACCCTTCTCCATGCCGACCGGATTTTGGCATCACTGTGTGATGTGTCACCGCTGTAACAAAGTACTTCACGTGAGCTGATCAAAGTGGAAAAAGGCTTGAAAGGATGTTGCAAAGAAATATTTAACCTCTGTTAGTTGTTTTCCTGAGATGTCAGGCATTGTGAAATTTAAGGAGCTCCATGGATTTTCACAGCTTGGCTTGTGAAATTCATTTCCAGCTCAACAGATTGTGATTTGGCGATTTTGCACGTCTGGATTCTGGCACAGAGCTGTGGTGGAAGATGTCTTTGGCAAATCTGTCTCTGGATTTGGAGGAGAGACAGAGCAGGGCTGTATGTCTGCTCCTGGTCAGTGAGGAGTCCAGTCCTCTTGATGAGCTGTAACCTGCCAGTCCTCACCTCTGTAGTTTCTGTTCCACAAGGCAAAGGCTGCCCAGCTGTAGCTGGCTTTGACATCAGTGATCTCAGGAATTACTTGAATAGAAATGTTAATGATAAATTCATATTTCTAGTATTAAAGGCATATGCTAAAGTTGCAGGGGTGTCTGCATTGTGTGTTCACAGAAGGAATCTATCCTGGGGAGCAAAAAGAACATTTTCATGTGCTGGCAACGCGGACGGGTACAGCAACAATGTGTGCAAAGACCATTGAGCACCTCTTCTGCTCCACTGCAGCAGTGGGCTTCATTTCTGGCCAAGCATTTGGGAAGGAGCGGGAGGTCTTCTTAAGCTAATCTGTGGAGATCTGGCAGTCTTCCCAGAGGGGAACCAGCTGATAAAAACATGACTTTGAGCAGCATTCACACCACAGTGGGGGAGTTTATAAAGGTGGCAAGAGTCATGTGCATTTTCCCTTTGTGTATTGCTGTATGGCAACAAAGTCATTTTATTTTCCCCCCCAGGATCACACTGTGTCACAGAACTTCACTTATGGCATCGGCAGTGTGGTTTTGAAAGAAAAATCCCCGTGCTGTCTGGAATGCTCGACTGTTGGGTACCAGAGTCAGAAAACATCCTGCCTGCCGTGAACGTTAGGAAAACAGAGCAGCCCTGCCTCAAGTGCCAAGTGGCTTTTTGGAAGGCCGACTCCCCTGAGAATAAAGAATATTGGTATCCAGCCAGGAGGGCGGGCAGGAACAGGTCCTGGGCAACACACTGGAATTTTAGTGGAGCCTGCAATCTTGTATGCTTGTTTGTATCAGCTTCTGACTCTCGTGTTAAAAGGTGAGCTGCCCAAAACGTAGGGAAACGGGTCACAAACTGATAAAATCTGAATTCTTTTTCTAGCTATATTTAGAGCCGTGTAAAACAGGGATTTCCCTTTTTGGCTGCTCTAGGATCTACAAGTAACTTAATATCTCTGTTTAAAAACAGAAAAAGTTCCCCAAAGGAAATTTCCTTTTTTTCCTATTGTACACTCAAAAAAACCCCTTCTTGTTGTTACATAGTATTCAGTTGGTTTTTACTTCCCTATTTGCCTGTTTGAATAAATAATCTTGGTCTAATGACTAAGTAAGCATTTCATCCAGAGTATTTCTCAGCATCTATTTCCTATACCAGTGTTATACTGCTTCTTAAAAATGAGAGTGAAAACCACCCTCAGGTGCTTGCATTAACTGCCTAAGCAAAGATGTCTTACATGAATCTCTTCTTCCCTTCAGTTGTTATGCTAATCAATAACTAAGTAAAAATGCTCAAAGATCCATTTTTGCTTCTGTAAGTAAACCAATTTACTTACCTGCTTCTTTTGTTTCGGTACATGGATTGGGTTTAGATGAAGTTTTCTGCATAGAAATTCTTGAAAATGCCACACATAAGTAGGAAAACTGCAAAAGAAGAGGAGATTGTGTATATGGAGATAGATTTTACTTCATTAATTTCCTCTTTATCTTAAATTTAGAAAGATTTGAGAGGTAATAGATTAGATCCCTTTGTAGTTTTATTTCTAGTGTTGTAAAGCAGCTCAGTGGCCAACATGGCTGTCTCTAAGCTTCCTCCTCTTCTGAGAACACTCAGGTAATGTGAAGCCCTTTAGTGATGCTACTTATGCAGTCCTTGGCCTCACTGAAGGGAATGGGATGAGAATCCACCCTGACAATCTGGTTTTCATCTGTGCTGACGTTTGGTGCTGAACCTGCGTAAGAACACTTTTCCCCCACTGTGGTGGTAGTTTCAGTTACCAGTATGTACCCAGACTTTCTGATTTGGGACCCAAAAGAATGCCCCAAAGCCATTCCTATTCAGCCTCTGGGGTTCAAGTGCACTGTGCTGGACTGAGAGATCTTCTCTGGTATTTTTGAGAATCCTGGATCACTGGATTCAGAAATGCCAACAATTTTTCCACTTATTTTTGCAGAATGCCCTGTTGACTGCAAATCTAGGCCCAGTATTAGCATTTCCAGCAGGGTTATGGTGGGCAATTCAACTGGACATTTTCTTTTGGGGTGTCTCACTTGTGTACATGTGCTCTCCTAAAATGATGGCTCAACAGGAGGCTGGGATGCTGGGCCAGAGCTTGCATCGAGGGAGGCTGAGAGGGGATTTGGTGCTGATCTCAATGGAGTGGGACTAGATCTTTATTTTCTTGACAAGGCTGGAAAATGTTCATTCTGCCTCTTTCCCCTTCACACACATATTTTCTTTTCTTTATAGAATAAGTCATTTGTCTTTAGCTCACCATTCACCTCTCTCTTTGATGGCAGTTAATGGAATTGTCACCTTTATGTACTTATGTTCCATATCTCAACCTGTCTGGACTTTGGCCTCCAAAGGTTACCACTGCTAGTGAAGTAATATGATTGAGTCTTTTTAGACAGATTTATGCAAGATTTCTTCTCCAGCAAGTGTCATATTTAGTCTAGTTCTGCAAAAGAGAATATTTCAAAGATGCCAACTGTCATCTAAAACCACTAAATTGTTCTGTAGTGCTGCTGGAAAGGACTACAGGCCATCTCAGAGCAATGCTGATTTACGCTATGTAGAGTTGTATCCTTACAGCTTGAAATACAGGCTTTTGTTAATAATGGAAAAAAAGAACGTTCCTGTCTCACAGAAAGCACATTTAAAATGGAATTTTCATTAGTTACTCTGTAATGAAAAGGCAAAAGGGTAGATTTGAAGTGAATCTCACCAGAATCTAATCTAAGTTTATCTGAAGCAGTAGTATCTGAAGCAAAACTACAACAGCCCCACTCTAAGCAGAAAAAAAAGTCGCTGTGTTCCATTTAACTACATGCACCTATGAGATATTTCCAGGTTTATAGAAAGATTTTGAGATTATAGAGGGTGCACTGCACTCGTATCTACTCATTCTGCATCTGATACAAAGCACAAATTAATCAATCATCATTATTCTGCACTAATATAACACCTCTTAACCCTCAGCTTTCATAGTGTTTCAAAGGAGTAATGAATTAAGCCTCACGTGGTCTTGGGAATATGTGATAATCTAAAGTTTGATTCCTTTAGTGTGAAAAAAGGCATTTTCAGGACTTTGATGTGGAGGCTGGAGATCTTGTAGCTGTTCTTGAAAATACCTTCATTCGTCACCCCCTTGAAAAGAACTCATCTGAGTGCTAGAAAAGTGTAATGAAATGGAAAAATGTATTAAGGAGGAATTAATACGTTTGTCTGTATTTACAGACAGATAACTATTGGAGCAAAAATAACTATATAAAGCAAGGTCCAAATGTGCTAGAGGTGTAATAAAGGCAGAATCTCTGTAACTAAACGGGTACACAGAGGATTATTATTGCCACGGTACAAGTCACTAGCAAGATGTCGTTTTGAACATTACACATTACGCTGGGCTATGGTCCCTTATGCTCAGAAAAGATGAATTCTGACTGAAACAAGTGCAGAGAAAGCTTATTAGATAACCCCAAACTTGCTGTTATGAAACAAAATGTAAACGGTTAATGTTTAACTTGGCAAAACAAAAGTTAAGAAGGGATTTAAATGTGTCTGCAAATACACTGTGGGAGGAGAACAAGTATTATTTATATGAAAAGAAAGTGTCAGCAATCTATGAATAAATGAAGACAGAGATAATGTGATTTGTTTTTAATGCACAGAGGAATAGGATTCTGGAACAAAACAGTGAAGAAGGGAGATAGTTGGGAGGGTGAAGAGCAAAAGCTCTAAACTAGAGCATGTGTTTATAGGATTTGTGTTTATAGCATGGGTTTATAGGATTTGATGGTCAGAGGTAGTAGAAGCACATCTAGGTTCATTTCTCTGTGCTTCATACTGCTTCTCAGTTGAAAATAACACTTTGGTACATCCACAGTCACAGTACTTTGCTTTGGGTCACTCAGCTAACGTGAAACAGCTTGTTTGTGTCTCTGAACTCTATACTTTCTGTGGTGCACTTCCTTGGTCAGCGTGGTAGCCTCACACTACAATTTGTTCCCATGGGCCAGGTGCCCGTATGCCTGGACTGCTCTGACTCAGATTGGGATGTGCACGTCTCACAGGAGAGAAATCCGCATCCCACTACAGGAGGTGCAGACCTCCCGGGGAGCAGAGCAGAGCGTGAGAGCACACACTCCCACTGTGCATGGAGCTGACTTGGAATTCCTGTCAGGAGGGTGGTATTTCTTAGAAAAATCTATCTATTCAATGGAAACCACTTGGATTAATGCAAGAAAACTCCAAATGCTTCAGCTTGGGTATAATGTCCTTTCCTACCCTGCCTAGATTCAAGGTTTTCCCAATGGAAAGTTGATTTTCACCCAGAAGATTTCAGTTTTGTAGAAGTGTTTTCCATCAAAAAAAATCATCCCAACGGAAAATTACTAACTGGTTCTAATACGAAGTGACTAGCGAAGCTCTCAAAATGATTCAGTGGCAAAGCTGGAATGAGAACCCACAGCTCCTGACCACGAACCCTGTGCTCTAACCACGAGACAACACTCATCTTTCCCTGAGCAAGGTTGTTCCTGCACTATTTCTGCCCCGGGCCCAAGTGGGAAAACTCTGGAAATGTTGCAAGAGAACTTTTATTTTGCTACAAGATTTCCTGCTGGAGAATATGTGGGGGATAACGGGAAAAATCCCTTGTGGCTCCCTGGAGCCTCGGACATGGGAAGCACTTTGGACATGATGGAAGGGTGAGGGTTGCCATGTGCTCCTCCCTAAATGGGTCGTGGAGGGACACGGTAGGGTCTGGTCCTACCCACTGCAGGAGTGTTCCAGCACTGCTGGCCTGTCTCTGTGTGTTCAGGGGGTGCATTTGAGGGGGTCCTGCTGCCCCAGCATCCCTCCACGTTAAGCAAACGTCCAACAAAAGTTAGGGTTTATTCCTCGCAACAGGAATTTTCCAGCTTTGCAGGTAAAACTCCCAGATGGAGTAACTCCATGCAGAAAATCTAACCCATGGCTCACAGTCCTGTTTTATTTATTAGAGAAGCGATTATATATTTATGGGTCAAGGTGGGGGATGTCCTCCCTCCAGACATACCCTTCCGCTTATTTCCCTCTATTTATTCTTCCCCTGGCTCTCAGCGTGGCTTCTTGCACCGCTTAAACACCAAACGCTCCTTTAACCCCCACTATTTCTGCAGTCTCGCAGGGCAACAGAAATACGACTTAGCAACGACAAAAAAAGAGTCCAACCTCCCCCTCCTTGTTTCTGTTTTATTCGCTTTTAAATAAAGGAGAAATACGATTCCCTTTCCGAGGCAAAACCACTCGTATCAGTCGAATTCCTGACAGGGCACAGTGCACGCTCGGCTTTCCAGGGCAGCGTTCAGCATGACAGCTATGCCTAACACACAGCAGATCCCTTCCACCGCGCTCGGGGCGAGCTCCACTCGCGGGCCCCCAAAATGCAAACCAGATGCCGGCACCGGCCGGAGCAGCCTTCAAAGGCGAGCGGGGGAG
>NW_009925879.1:421-8651 GCF_000696875.1 Nestor notabilis | reverse complement strand
CTAGGACTATATCCCATGGAACCTTACTAACACGAAGTAAATCTCACATTCTTAGACGTTAGTATTTTACAGGCAACATCAGGAATAAACATAATTATGCAAACACCTAACAATTATTCTTACAGTGTTTTTCCTCAGGCATGTAGATTTTGGCTCCAGTAAAATATAACAGACTTGTAGTCTTTTATTCTACTGGGGTTTTTAACGCCTTTTGAATGCTTTTACCTTCTTCATGCTTCTTATTCTTGCTTTCTAACTGAATAATTAGAAATACCTTTTGTAGGGAATTATCAACCAAAAATATTACACTACTAAAAGAATGTAAAGACATTCATTGCTGACTACTCATAGTTAAAAGACGTACATATTATTAGCGCTATTTTGCCACTACAGTAATAGAGATAAGATGTGCTGTTCACAAGTTACTGAGAGTTTTGGATTGTTTTCTGACCTATGGCAAGCATTGTGTTCCAAGGCGAGACAGAGTAGGAGTAGGAATCTATTAATTTACTTTTTCAAGGTATTGAAAAAGTATTTCTTACACTATAATGATAGACAAATAAACTTATGTGCAACATCTCACCTATAACTAGATTAATAGAACACATGTTGGTAATAAAACTGTCACACACATACAGGCAAAAGCATACGATATATATGGGAAAAGCACATCTTCCTATTACAACCCTCCAACCTTCTTGTTTTGTTTTATTTTCTTTGTTTTTCTGAAATTACAGCTGATATGGTACATATTTATGGTACATAAATAATTTATTTTCCAGTAACAGTTTTTGAGCTTGAGGGATGTTATCTCAAGAGCAGACAAACTAGCATTATCCAGAGAGAACACAAAAAATTGCTGTATTGGAAATGAAGCCAGAAATATTATGACAATGTTCTCTGAGAAAGCATTAAGAAATTCTCCAAATCTGGACACAGAGCTAGCAGTAAGAGTTAAATTTCTCTAAGGTGCATAGCTCCCAAGCCACATTATTTCATCAGGCAATGCTGCCTACTAATACTATTGCATATAAGAATTTATCACGAGCAATATATCAGTACAATGTATTTTTGTTAACCTGAAAAATATGTAGGCTGTGTATGAACCATATTCTATATGCACAAATCACTCTTGCCAATGAAATAAGAAAAACCAGAGAAAGAGTATATTCCTCCCAAACAATTGAATGTGGCTGAGAAGAATATCTGATTTGAGCTTACCTTTGAGCAAAACATCCTGAATTTATCCAGCTGGCTTGCACAAAAAAATTGTATGTATCCTTCAGTATTCTATTACAGGTCACAAAATGTCTGGATCTTTATCTGATTGTTTCATCAGATAAAGATCGGTTCTTATAAACTGTGCATGTTCCATCTGTCTAAAAAATTAGTAGGTTAGACAGTTAGATGTAAAGTGATCTCTTCAATAACTAGAATAGTTATAATTACAATAATAATAATAATACAATGAATTTATCATAATTTACCAAACAAGTTTATAAAAAGAAACATAAAAAAACAGGTGCTGACATTTTATATTATATCATAAACCTAAATGAAAACCTGTATCTTTTACTTCTGAATATACTCTGCAAAAGAAAAGAAAGTTTTCTTTCATAATAAAATCGCAAACAGAATGTCACTTATTTGTCAAGCATCAATCTGTATCTCTTCTCAAATAGTGCCTAGACCAGAAATACATTTGTATATGGAAACAGGTACACACAAAGATTTAAACAGGAGTGCTTGTAAAGGACCTTGCAATAATATGCTCTTTATCTCGCACTTTTGTAAGTGTTAGAGTTTACAAATAATGTACTTTAGTGTATTTGAAAGAACATTTGTAATTGCTGGTATGTTAATGAAAACATAACTCTGAAGTAGGCAAGATGATTTAAATTTGGAGTGGATCTTAAAATATTCTTTAGAGCTCTCAAAATCACTACTAATCAGACATTAAACTCTTAGAGTGTTTGTACCTGAAGATTTCCTTCAGAACTAATGCTTCATCTGGTCTATATGGTAATCTCTCACGAGATTTAAACATTATGATGTTAATACTCTGGTTAAGTACATGTGCTTATGTCTCACCCTAGTTCCTGTATCTCATTCTCTGTATTTTTAATTGGATTTTAGAGATTCCAGTCAGTTCAGAAACTGAAGTTCGGCAAGGAAATTCAAAGAATTCAAGGAAGGAGAAATGTGTTTGAAGCAAGCTATTTGCCGTGTGCCTACAAACAGTTACTAGTTTTGGGTTTGCTGTTGTTGGGATTTTTTAAATTTTTATTTTCCTTGATGGGGGAGGGTGGTTAGGTAAGAGACAAATAAGCAAATACAAACCTAAATCTGAAAAAGACAGGACGTTCTGCTAGTTAACACTTCTCCCATTATCCCTGAGTCTGAATAATTTTACACTCTGTACTCAGCCTATTTACTTCATACCTCACAAAATAAAATTACCAGGCAGTATATTAGAAACTTAGGTATGAATCTGCTGTGTAAACAAAGGGAACATCTAGTAATTCAAAGTCCTATCAAGTTTCCCACCCAGTGGGATGGATGAAGTTATTTTCTTTGGAAAACATTTCTAGTGTGATCTTCTGACTAGTTGTTTTCCAATCAGTGTCTTCTGTTTTGGATGAATTTGGGACAGTTACAATAATTTTGCTTTTTTGTGCTCACTTTCAGAGAAGATTTGCACAACCTCTCAAGGAGAAAGCAAATTCAGGGAGCTATCATGACTGTCTCTATCAGAAGATATTAAATGAATATGCACAGTATCAATTGTGAGAATACGCAAGCATTTTTCAAGAAAACCAAGCTAGTTATAACAGTGTGTAAATAATATATTTGTAGCACTTCAAGGTTTTGAACTAAGTGGAATAAATCAATAGGAAAATGCTATAAGTTGCTTTTAAACGCAATATGATAAATAAGAGTTTCAATTTCCATACATTTCATTGAAGATCTACATAGAAAGTTACTGTCTTGGTTTAAAAAAACAGCTTCCCTATTTTTTAAAGAAAGAAACATTTAAAATTGAAATACAGATTTACGTGAATACAAGCAACAGAAGTAATCTTATCTGGGACATTACTCAGAGCCTCTGATTGCTAGAAATGGGCAGAGGACCTGAAGATTTACTACTCTATTGTCTAAATGAAGGTGTCTGTGCACTATTAACATCTCTGTGCCATTCAGTCTCCAAACAGTTTGAAGACATATGCTTTTATGCCTGGAATGCCAAAAGTACAAGAACTTACTATAAAATTTGCTATGTTAAATAAACAAATGTACAAAGCTATTTCCAGCTAAAACCAGTCTATCATGATAAGAAAGAAATAATCCTCCAAAAAATAGTTTTCTTCTGATGTTTCGGAATATCATACATCATTACTGAGAAAATGTATGCAATAACAAAATACTTTTTGTTTTATCATACTTTTTAAAATTGAAAGATTAATGTATTTTTTTCTGTCTATCACTGATTTGAATCACTCTTAGAAATAATCCAGAGGTATTCTCTGATTGAAAATTATGCCACAGACTACATATCCAGTAAGTATATGTGTATACAAATGAGTCTCAGGCTTGAAAGCTAGGGTGAAGACTGTTACATTCTTCATTTCATTTCTCAGCCACAAAGATGATGCTCTGAAGAAAACTCCATAGACACTGAGAGTTTGAAAGTTACTGTGCACAGTAACATGCCCTCCTGAGTTCAATAAAACTATCAGGCAAGTTAAAGTGGACTGTTAGTTTAAGTGCTTTTTATATTGTAAAATCTATTTTTCACAATATAAAAATGCTTCTTAGAAGAAAGCAGGAGCAAGGGAGTTTTTATATCAAAATGTTTCCATCACGAATATGCATACCATCAGAGAAACAGTGAGATGCAAACCTCCATGAAGGGAGTCTTGTGTGCCTAAGGGCTCTCTAAAGAGCTGGAACAGAATCTGTCTCTTCTGAGAGCCTCTCCCACCCAGAAGAATGTGAAGAAAAGTCAAAACTAGTCTCCCCTCTGTAGGAGTAGCTGCTCAGATATCCAGTTATGCTCTCATCACCTATAACAATCAAGCTCACAGGAACACTGGCAATCACACAGTTCTCTGTATTTAATATTGGCCTCCCTTTGTTCAGTTAATTCAGTTTTCTTCCATCTGAGCTTCAAACAAAGGTTTGGGAAGCAAGAGCAAAAGCCAAAACCAAACCAAGTCCAAAGAGATAATAATCTCTCTTTCTTCATGTTAACTCTGATGGATGTGACAAAGTTCCTTTCTCAGCACTTGCAAAGTCAATAAATGATTCCACTGACTAGAACTAATCAAGCTTTTTTAAATATTGTCAGTAAATTAGACCCTGTTTTTTTCTTCTACTTCAGACTGGTTTTGCATTTCATTACAAAGAAGTCAGAGGATACAAGGCCAATTGTGCTTAATCACTGAAAGAAGAGGCTGATGTACCACTTTGTGTCAATACGTTTCCTTCTTATTGGGCAATTAAAATCCCTGCAATGTGGTATTATGACACTTGGTGCTCAGTTTATCAGCTCTTACACATGCAATGGGTAATCAGCTCTGAATTAGTACTTCACTGGCGTTCTCAAAAATTTATCTGAAAAATTTATCCTGGATATGCAGACTGCATATTTGAATGCATGCACACTGCATAAAAAATGACCTTGACCTCATTAACTCTGATGTTGATTTGGGGTAATACTAGTCATATAAAGCAGAGCTTGTTTATATATTTGTTCTGTAAAAGGAAAAAAATGGCATTTTCCTCCCATGGAAATCAATCAGCTTGCTTTCTGTTGCAAAGTAGCATATGTAGGCCAGGATCTGAGTAAACAAACCTGTAAATCTATGTCTAGACTTCTACAGCATCCACATTATTGCCTATAATAATAATTAAATTTATCTGGAAAGGCAAATCTTACTACTGACCTATTTTATATTGTATTGTGCTTACAAAGGCTCAACTGTGTCTATAAAGTCATGTAAGTCACAGAGACATTAGCTATGGTTGCAGCACATTTATTGGTAGAATGGAAAGTTTTCTACCTGCTCCACTGTATATTTTGCTCAATCTTTAGTGGTCACCTTTAGGCTAAGCTTTTAACAAAGCCCAGCATCTGAAAATCAGCTGTTCTCTTTTTAAATGTTTATTTTCCGGATCAAGCGTAACTGCCATGTCCTGTGCCAAGTGACATGCACCAAGGTTGGCTTCATGCTTTCCAACATGTTATAAAAGGACTATCTAATTTAACTTCATTTTGAAATGTGGCCTTTGAATACAGAGAGTAATCTGGGGTTTTTCTTTAAACCTGTTGTCCAACTTGGGTTGGCAGCAAGTAACTAACTGCCACACAATGACGGTTGTCTTCTATAGAATGTACTCTTTTGCTACTTCAGTTCTGGAATGTTTTTTCCTTGTACTATTGGAGAAACACATACATTGCTATGACTTTTTCTTGTCTGTGCTTATGGAGAAAGAAAACATGTTGAAAGCATCTTTTTAGCTGGATCAGAGTTGACTATGGTTGAATAACCAAAGGCTAAAGACAAAATTATCACAAAATATCCACTTACAATAAAACTGAATATTATCATAATAAACTATGCTATCAAGTGTCTTCCATTTTATCTAGTATTTTGTCATAGAAGATTGTATCTGGAAGGTATTATGGCCTATTCAGTTGTGAATGAGACTTCACTACAAAGTTTTGAGCAAAGCAAGGAGGAAATACTGATATTAAAGAAAAACAGCATGTGGGGGTTTTTTTGCAATTATTAAGTGAAAGTCAAAATAGTTTCGTTGGTAAGAGAGCAGTACATAAGATATCATAAGTAAAGCAGAATTCTATCAAAAATTCAGCAATATTAGGATATAATAAAAATTAATTTGTCTGGATTTTGTAAGTCAATGTTGTATCCTAGTGTAGAAAGGGTAGTTGTACACTATCATAGTAAAATAGTACACATTAAAAGAGAACACCAGGCCAGACAAGAAAACTCATCAGGCAAGCAAAGGTATAAAGTTATGTTGGACACGGTTAATTATTAATTCTGCAAATTCCAGGAAACTGCAATGGGATTCCAGACTGTAGAGGCTAGACTGCTGATCTTCCCAAAGGACAAGGGATATCTTATTTCTGTACTGAGACTCAAAAATACGTGCAGTCTTAAATGTAAGCTATCATATTCTAATGCAGGATTAGCCAAAAAGAGAACTATGTAGCATATTCTTACACAGGATTATCTTCAGGTATGTAAAGAAGCAAGGGTACTTCAGCTCCATCTTTGGAGTTCTCTCCTGTTTGTTGTACCAGTTCTGCATGTCACTTGATGCTGTAATTCCTTGCCAAATACTGTCATTTGAAGTAGATGACAAAGTAAGGCAGCTTGGATTGAAAATTCTACTCATCATACAAAGGTGACGTGCTTGCAATCCTGTGACAGATTTTCCTATATTCAACTTGTCTAAGATGTTCAGGTTTGAGGATGCTTTAAAGGCCAGGTTACTTTTTGACTAGTGTCTTGATTTAATTTATGTTCTTGCTGAGTAAAATCCTGCTCTTTGTAAACTGCACTAGCAGTTCCATTTCAGTACTGGATATCTGTACAATACACATAGTATTTTTACTCTAAAAAGAGAAGTCACATAACAAAGGAATGCTGACAGGTAGAAGATTAATGATTTTTTTTCTTTTTCTGCCAACAGAATTCTTTGTTTGGCTGAACGTATTTTTAAATGATTAATGTATTTTTTTGTCATATTCCTATAATTTTCTGAAGAGAAAACAGAAACGTCAATAAACAGGAGTTAGTCATACCAAATGAACATATCAAAAAACAGTAAGTCAGAAATTAAATTGTTATCTATATGTGTGTGTTCTGGTTTCAGCGTAACGGTTATTTTTTTGTTCCTTCCTAGTAGCCGGTACAGTGCTGTGTTTTGACTTTAGTCTGAGAACAATGCTTATAACACACTGATGCTTTAGTTGCTGCTCAGTAACACTTAGAATCACAGAATAGTTAGGGTTGGAAAGGAACTTAAGATCATCTAGTTCCAATCCCCCTGCCATGAGCAGGGACACCACACACTAAACTATGTTGCCCAAGGCTCTGTCCAGCCTGGCCTTAAAGTCCTCAAGCGTTGGAGCATTCACAACTTCCTTGGGCAACCTATTCCAGTTACCCTGATCAAGGACTTTCCAGTCTCTCATACTCTGCCAGAGAGGAGGGGCACAAGATGCCAGGACAAAGACACAGAGGCACCCATTGGTCAGGCTGACTCAGTCTTGAGGGAGATGTGTTGCCTGCCAGGGGCTCGGATCAGGGATGTTGCCGAGAGGCTGCCTGGTCTAGTAAGTCCTGCCGACTACTACCGCCTTCTAGTGGTCCATGTGGGTGCTAGTGATCTCAATAGCAGCAGCCTGGAGAACATTAAGAAGGGCTACGGAGTCCTGGGAGAGGTGGTTAGGGGCTCTGGAGCTCAGATAGATAGTTTTTTGATCGATTCTCCAGAATAAAGGAGAGGACCTTAAAAAAGCTAGGCACATTTGGCAGGTTAAGAAATATTTAGAACAGCGGTGCCATAGTCAGGGGGTTGGGTATTTAGAACATGGGACTCAATTTGAGAGGCCAGATCTACTGGGGTCTACTGGAAGAGCTGTTTTGGTAGGAGACTTGCCAGGCTGGTCAAGCAAGCTTTAAACTAGATGTGTTGGGGGAAGGGGGCACTTAAAAAAGCTAGGCACATTTGGCAGGTTAAGAAATATTTAGAACAGCGGTGCCATAGTCAGGGGGTTGGGTATTTAGAACATGGGACTCAATTTGAGAGGCCAGATCTACTGGGGTCTACTGGAAGAGCTGTTTTGGTAGGAGACTTGCCAGGCTGGTCAAGCAAGCTTTAAACTAGATGTGTTGGGGGAAGGGGGCACCAATCCATCCCAACACTCCCAGTCAGTTGCCAGCACCTATAATAAGTGCTTGGAGCGATGTAGAGAAATTTCAGCTGCTCCAACCACTGAGTCAGCCTCATTTAGAGTCCAGCTCAGATGCCTCTATACAAACGCCTGTAGTATGGGAAACAAACAAGAGGAATTAGAGATGTGTGCAAGGCTACAGAGATACAATGTCATTGGTATCACAGAAACATGGTGGGATGGCTCCTACGACTGGAGTGTTGGAATGGACGGTTACCGGCTCTTTAGAATAGGCAAGGC
>NW_009925879.1:0-371 GCF_000696875.1 Nestor notabilis | reverse complement strand
AGATACAAGTGCATTGTTATCACAGAAACATGGTGGGATGGCTCCTACGACTGGAGTGTTGGAATGGACGGTTACCGGCTCTTTAGAATAGACAAGCCTGACAGATGGGGACAGGGAGTTGCTATTTATGTCAGTGATAGGCTGGAGAGTATGGAACTCTGTCTGGGGATAGCTGAGGAGTCAACAGAGAGGTTTTGGGTCAGGGTCAAAGGGAGAACAAGGATGGGGACATTACTGTGAGGATCTGTTACAGATCGCCTGACCAAGAGGCTTCTGTGGATGAAGCACTCTACAGACAGAGAGAAGCAGCCTCACGCTCGCAGGCCCTTGCCCTCATGGAGGACCTCAACCATCCTGATATCTGTTGGAGG